>NC_029787.2:72631588-72673433 GCF_000816755.2 Arachis ipaensis
AGGGCATGGTGGTCGCTGGCCGTGTGGTGACGTGAAGGGACGAAGGGCTGAAAGGGGTTGGGTGATGGTGGTTTTAGAGGAAAGAAGAGGAGAAGAAAGGGTATGATTTGGGAAGTTAAGCGCGACACTTCCCCTTTTCGAATTAACGTTCGAAAAGTGACCCGTGCGGACGCACAAAGCCGTGTGCGGATGCACACTAGGAGAACGAAGGGGTTATGCACGCACACGAGGTCGTGCGGACGCTGTGGGAAGGAGGTGAAACGCAACCTGTGCGGGCACACAGAGGATACGCGCTTGCACAAAAGGGATAAAGGGGTTGGGTCCACATGCACAGCCTGTGCGTGTGCCGCGCCCAGGAAGGCTTGTTCAAGCTGTGCGGGTGCACAAGAGGGTGTGCGCTCGCACGAGTTTTTTTTTTTTAAATAACGCGGACGTGTGCGGCCGCACGCACGGTGTGCAGACGCACAAAAGGGAAAAAGAAGGTGGTGTACACATGCACAAGCCGTGCGTGTGCTGCGAACAGAGGGAGATTTTAGGGGTGTGCAGGCGCACATTGCTGTGCGCACGCACAGGGACGGGAAAACAAGGGATCTATGCGCACGCACAAGGCTGTGCGGACGCATAGGTCTCTGTTCCTGCAACAAAAATTTTGGCTCTAAGGCACTAAAATTGACATCCATAACAGGTTTTCAAACCCCAAAACATCATAAAACTCCAGAAACACCTTATTTTATTAAAACTACTCAACAAACATCAAAATAAAACAACCAACCAAGCAAAATAACCAATTATTCATGAAACAAAAGCTGAATGAAAGAAGGTTAGAAATATATTACCATGGTGGGGTGTCTCCCACTTAGCACTTTGGTTTATAGTCCTAAGTTGGACTTAGTAAGGAGATCCTTGTTAGGGCGGCTTATGCTTCCACTCTTCCTTGAATCTCCAACCAAGTTTGCTATTGATTTGATCTCCAGGGTCCCAAATGAATTTCATCAAACTCTTAAGAGACTTCAAGCTAGCAACTAGGATCCTCAAGTATTGACTCTTGAAATTAATTCCCGGATCCCACACTTGAGCTCCTCTATCACCATTAACAAGATTGTGCACTCCCCAAAATCCATTAAATTGACTCATGCACCAAAGCTGAGCTTCAAATGTTAAGTTGGTTCCCTTGATGAACATTCCGTTTTCTTGCCAATTAACATTCTTCTCTTCACAATCCACCACTCCAAGAAGGTTCCGAAGTTGACCATCTGTTTCCAAAACGGCATATTGATGTGGGGCTAAAAAACTTGTTGGAGAAGTCTTCACCCACTCAAATTGCTCTAGAACACATGCTTTCACCTCTTGGCAACTAAAATCTTCCTCAACCTCCTTTGAATCTTCTTCATCATCACTCAAATAAAAAATTGGAGGTTGTGTGAAGTCCACATCAACATCTCCTTCCAAATCAACCGAAGGATGTTCATGATGGTCATTGAAGGAATTACCCAAGTTGGACAAAAAATCTTGAATGATGGAATCCTTTTGATCAATTCCTATCAATTCTTCATTTATCTCCTTTTGCACTTTATGTTGTGCCTTGACATCTTCTTCTTGATTTTGCGATTCTTCTTTCACTCCACACTTTTCACTTGGTTCTACACATTCATCCACCAAATTCTCTTGCTTGTGGCATGAACGCAATGAAGCTAAATGAGCCAAAGTTTGTGCTAAGGTAGACATGACTTGCTCTTGCTTCTTCCAGAACTCTTGTTGTTCTTGAATGAGCATGAAAAGTACTTCTTGTGTGGCTTGATCCATGTATGAAGATGAAGATTGAGGTGACGAAGGTTGACAATCAAACTCATGAGGTAAGGGTTTTGATTTTGTATGTAGTGAGGTGATGGTGTGTAAGATTGGTGACTAATAAGATAAGTGTTTGGGCTCCATTGGGGTGCATTGTGGTAATAGTGTGAAAAAGTCATAAAGAAAATATAAATAAGAACCTACTAGCAAACGCAAACAAACAACCAAAAAGTGCTATTTACACTATTAACATATTCACAACAACCAAAAGATATAACACCGTTTGCATTCTCCGGCAACGGCACCAAATTTGATGTTGAACATTTCCGTCGACTAGGAATGTGATCTCAAAATAAGATTGGCATTGTAAGTATAGTTCCTAGCCAACAAGTAATGCCCAAATCAAATATTCTAATTCAAAACAAAATATAACCGAGAGTCTTTCAACCTCGGATCGTTCTCCCTAGGATGCAATCTGAAGTGGTTCTCTTTCGGTTGTTAAGAGGACAAAAGGGATTTCGAAATCAAGAAATAAAAGATTAAAAAGAAACTAAGAAATCAAAGAACTAAGAGATGAGCAAAATTGTAATTAATGCAAGCAAAGGGAAGGTAAGATCAAAACTAGTGAAAACGCTATAAATGAAATAAAGAGCCTTGACTTGGGAATGAGTATCCAAGGAATCCTATCATCGCCATAACCACAACTATGGTAATTATGATGAGTCAATCTCGCCTAGTCAACCCCAACCATCGAGGAGTAAGTCAAGCAAGCATAATTGACCTTAATCCTAAGTCCTAACTAACTTACAAAACTAGTTGATAAAAGGCTAGCGTCAATGGAAACAAGAGTCAACTAACTACCCAAGGATTACCACTAAATGTTGGACATATGACTCTAGTATCCTAGGAACTCAAACCACAAGCCAAGGTGGGAAAATCTACTCAAAATCTAGAGTTGGCATTTTCACAAACACCTTGTGTGCATAAAAGTGAAACATGGAAAATTGCAAAGTAAATTGGAAAACTATAACCAACTATCAACAAAACCAAACATAAATAAGCAATCAAACATAAAGGAGGCATGAAACATTAAATTCATCAATCGAAACTTCAAGAACTCAAAATTGTAATTATAAACAAAGTAACTTGAACCAAAAGGAAGTGAAAGTAAAGGTGCTTTAATTAAAGAGGAAATTGAGAATACTTACAATTAAAGATGAGCAAAATACAAAAAAAAAGCTTGCTATAAAATGCTACATGGAAATTGATAAACCCTAGGAGAGCTCTCTACTCTACACTACTCCTACTCCTACTACTATGAAAAAACTTGTTAAAAAGGGTAAAACTAAGACCTAATGGAAGCTAATGTCTTGATATGTGTTGATTCTCCCCTCATATAGCACTTCAAAATCAGCATCCAAGCCTTCCAAAATGGCCCAAAAGGCCTCAGAATTCGAGAAGCACGTGCCTCATTAATGAAATCACGTGTTGGGACCTGTGCAGACGCACAGATGCGTCTGCACACTTGGCTGAAAATCGACCTGTGCGTACGCACAGGTGCGTGCGTACGCACACTTCGCTATGTGTGCTTTTCCTTGTTTTCTTCATGTTTTCTCCTTTGTACATGCTTTCTTCCACTTTTGCCCATCCATTCTTGCCCTCAAGGCCTGAAATCACTCACAAACCATATCACGGTATCGAATGACATAAAAGTGGGATTAGAAATCACTAATCTAAGCATTAAAATGCATGTTTTCACATTTAGGATCAAATTAGGAATCAAACACAAAAGTATGCTATTTTGGTGCTTAAGTGTGAGTTCATGTGCTAGAATCCATCCAAATTGAGTCAAAATATACCATCAAATATGTACTCATCAAGTTACTAATGTCCAAGTGTTGATAATTGGTGTCCATTGACTCTACCTTCCACTAAGTTAATTAGTGAGAAGGCTAGGAATTATGGATTAGGATTGGTGTAGCTCATTTGATTTTCCTTTACTTGTTAGAGGATGACTTAATAAAATTGATCCTTGCAATTATCATGTTGTGGTTAGTGATAAGGATAAAGATCCTTGACCATCATTCCTTGCCAAGACCTTTTTACATTTGAGTCTTCATTTACTTTCTTACAATTTACTTTTCTTGTTCCCTATTCAAAACCCCAAACTACTTGTCCCATAACCAATAGCAAGAACACTTTTCTGTAATTCTTTTGAGAGACGACCCGAGGTTTGAATACTTCGGTTATTTTTATTGGGGTTTGTACTTGTGACAACCAAATTTTTGCATCAAGGATGTGCATCAAGGATGGAACAATCAAGGATGGGAGGAGCCTCAAGCATATGCTCAACCTTCTTGGCAACAACCTCCCCCGGTTTTGTATAGGTATAATTCCACTCCTTATGCATATCAATTTAGTGGATGTGGTAGTCTTCATTGTACTTGTCAACAACCACCACCACATGCTTATGAACCACCTCCTTAACATAGCCTTCAACCATACTCACAAGCCCCTTTTTACCAAATTCCCTCCTATGACCCTCATCCATCATATAATCAATCACCCTTACCTCATCCTTGTGTCCATTATGTAAGAAAATCCTTAGAGCCACCACAATTCCAACATCAATACTCCTAAGAATCATACATTTTGTATACACAACCTCCATATTTTCACCAAGAACAACTACCTTCCTATTATGAACATTTCCTCCAAAATGATGAATCTTCCTATCCACCCCAAGCCCCAATGGATGATTCTCTCACTTTATTCCTTCAAAGACAAGAAGAGATGAAGAGGGAGGTACTAGAATCCATGACCACCTTGATAGAGGTGGTAAACTGATTAGCCTCCCAATGTTTGAGCACTCAAGGAACTCCTATGGCCACATGTAGAAAATCAAACGAAGAGCCTAGCATGAAGGAGAGATTGGAAACTCTGGTGGAAAATGAGGGATGTTGCTTTATGTTGGAATAATTGGAGGAACCTATGATTATTGAAGAAGAGGAAGAAGTGGTTGAAGATTTAGGAGATGTGGAACCTCCATGGGAATCTAAAGTTATAGAAAACCCCTCCAAGAAGATTGAATTTGATGTTAAGGAGGAAGGTGCACAACCTCCAAAATAATTGTTGAATGAAGACTTGGAAGGGATAGAGCAAGAAGTGAGTTCCCTTGGTGATGAAGATCATGCATCAAACCTTCTTGGTGGTGAATCCTTTGAACTTGAAGAACCTTCTCCCAGTGAGATAGAAAGCAATGTGGAGATAGATTTCTCTCATCCTCCCATTTATGATTTGAGTGATGAAGAAGAGCTAGATGAAATTGATGAACAAAGGATTGAATTTGAAGAAGTTTGTAAAGAGGTGGAAGTAATCAAGGAAGAATACAAGGGAGTGAAGCTTGTAAAGACATTAGAAATACCTCTTCCCAAGCCATCACCATCCATTCTTTCATTTAAGTGGGTAAATCTCTCATCTCTAAGCTTAATTACCCCACTTGAATATGGTTTGCTTGAGACGGATGGGCAACTTGGAGCTCTTTGTGGCTTTAAGAGCAAAAGGGAGATGGTTAGTGGTTGGCATTGTATATCAAAGTTCATGATGGTTACATGTTCAAGACTTAATAGCAAGGGTTGGTGTAGAGCTAGATTGCAAGGGTCTAGGATGATGTTTGGTCGCTTAATTGAGAATTCATCTTGCTTGTCACCCGAATGGAATAATGATGATCAATTTGAAGATGGGTGTAGAAACAAGATATGGGATCCAGGAATACAAAAGGATCAAATTTGGGAGCCCTTAGCTTGTGTGGAACTCCATCAAGGCTTGAAGATATTAATTTTGAAGAATGGAGCTTATTGGAGACTCAAGCATTGGTGGATGTTCAAGGATGGATACAATCACAAGCCATCTTGATGAGGAGCTCCCCATAAGTCCAACTTAAGGACAATAAGTAAAAGTGCTAGGTGGGAGACACCCCACTATGGTAACATATTTCTTTTTTGTTCTCTTTTGTAAATATTGGTAAAACTAGTTTAATTTCATGTTTTGTTTAGTTTGTTGAGTTTAGTTGGTAGTCTACTATGTTAAATAAGGTTTTAGAGTATTTTGGTAGCTGTTTGGAGGTTTGAAATGCTTGGTTTGGTGCAAGAACTTGGAAAAAATTTGAAAAACAGAGCACCAATCCACGCGTACGCGTGCCCCACGCGTACACGTGACCCCAAGCTTTTCGACCATCCACGCACACGCGTCACCCATGCGTACGCGTGGATTCAAAATTCTCACCTCCCAGCCAAAAATCAGAGAGTTGTGCCTACTTTGTGCCACTTTTGTGCCTTTGGCGCAAAATCAACCCACGCGTACACGTGCCTTACGCGTACGTGTTGCCTCTCTGGTTTACCATGCACGCGTACTCGTGACCCACGCGTACATGGTGCACGAAATTGTGATCGTTCATTCCTTGGTAACGGCGCTAAAAACTTCATGTGCACGTTCATAATTTTAGTTCTTTGTCACAACTAACCAGCAAGTGCACCGGGTCGTCCAAGTAATAAACCTTACATGAGTAAGGGTCGATCCCACGGAGATTGTCAGCTTGAAGCAAGCTATGGTCACCTTGTAAATCTCAGTCAGGCGGATTTAAATGGTTATGGTGAATTAATAATTAAAATATGATTAAAATATAAAATAGGATAGAGATACTTATGCAATTCATTGGTGAGAGTTTCAGATACGTATAAAGATGCTTTTGTTCCTTCTGAACCTCTGCTTTCCTGCTGTCTTCATCCAATCATTCCTACTCCTTTCCATGGCAAGCTGTATGTTGAGCATCACCGTTGTCAATGGCTACATCCCGTCCTCTCAGTGAAAATGGTCCAAAATGCGCTGTCACCGCACGGCTAATCATCTGTCGGTTCTCGATCATACTGGAATAGGATTCAGTAATCCTTTTGCATCTGTCACTACGCCCAGCACTCGCGAGTTTGAAGCTCGTCACAGCCATCCCTTCCCAGATCCTACTCGGAATACCACAGACAAGGTTTAGACTTTCCGGATCTCAAGAATGGTCGCCAATAATTCTAGCCCATACCACGAAGACTCTGATCGTAGATCAGGAGGCTAAGAGATATGCATTCAAGCTTGTTTGCATGTAGAACGGAAGTGTTTGTCAGGCACGCGTTCATAAGTGAGAATGATGATGAGCGTCACATAATCATCACATTCATCATGTTCTTGTGTGCGAATGAATATCTTAGAGAAGAAATAGGCTTGAGTTGAATAGAAAAACAATAGTACTTTGCATTAATTCATGAGGAACAGCAGAGCTTCACACCTTAATCTATGGTGTGTAGAAACTCTACCGTTGAAAATACATAAGAACAAGGTCCAAGCATGGCCGAATGGCCAGCCTCCAAGATCTAGGGACTAAACGTCCAAAGATGTCCAAAGATGTCTAATACAATAGTAAAAGATCCTATTTATACTAAACTAGTTACTAGGGTTTACAGAGATAAGTAAATGATGCAGAAATCCACTTCCGGGGCCCACTTGGTGTGTGCTTGGGATGAGCATTGACCTTTCATATGTAGAGACTTCTTTTGGAGTTAAACGCCAGGTTGTAACCTGTTTCTGGTGTTTAACTCTGCTTTGCAACCTGTTTCTGGCGTTTAACTCCATAATAGGGCAGGAAGCTGGCGTTGAACGCCAGTTTGCATCATCTAAACTCGGGCAAAGTATGGACTATTATATATTTCTGGAAAGCCCTGGATGTCTACTTTCCAAAGAAATTGAGAGCGTGCCATTTGAACTTTTGTAGCTCCAGAAAATTCACTTTGAGTGCAGGGAGGTCAGAATCCAACAGCATCTGCAGTCATTCTTCAGCCTCTGAATCATATTTTTGCTCAAGTCCCTCAATTTCAGCCAGAAAGTATCTGAAATCAAAGAAAAACACACAAACTCATAGTAAAGTCCAGAAATGTGATTTTTAATTAAAAACTAATAAAAATATACTAAAAACTAACTAAATCATACTAAAAACTATGTAAAAATAATGCCAAAAAGCGTATAAATTATCCGCTCATCACAACACCAAACTTAAATTGTTGCTTGTCCCCAAGCAACTGAAAATCAAATAGGATAAAAAGAAGAGAATATACTATAAATTCCAAAATATCAATGAAACTTAGCTCCAATCAGATGAGCGGGACTAGTAGCTTTTTGCCTCTGAATAGTTTTGGCATCTCACTTCATCCTTTGAAGTTCAGAATGATTGGCATCTATAGGAACTCAGAATTCAGATAGTGTTATTGATTCTCCTAGTTCAGTATGTTGATTCTTGAACACAGCTACTTTATGAGTCTTGGCCGTGGCCCTAAGCACGTTGTTTTCCAGTATTAACACCGGATACATAAATGCCACAGACACATAACTGGGTGAACCTTTTCAAATTGTGACTCAGCTTTGCTAAAGTCCCCAATTAGAGGTGTCCAGGGTTCTTAAGCACACTCTTTTTTTTGCTTTGGACCTCGACTTTAACCGCTCAGTCTCAAGCTTTTGGCTTGATACCTTCACGCCACAAGCACATGGTTAGGGACAGCTTGGTTTAGCCGCTTAGGCCAGGATTTTATTCCTTTAGGCCCTCCTATCCACTGATGCTCAAAGCCTTGGATCCTTTTTATTACCCTTGCCTTTTGGTTTAAAGGGTTACTGGCTTTTTGCTCTTGCCTTTTGGTTTTAAGAGCTTTTGGCTTTTTCTGCTTGCTTTTTCTTTTTCTTTCTTCTTTTTTTTTTTGCCATTTTTTTTCCTTTTTTTTCGCAAGCTTTTGTATTCACTGCTTTTTCTTGCTTCAAGAATCATTTTTATGATTTTTCAGATTATCAAATAACATTTCTCCTTTTTCATCATTCTTTAAGAGCCAACAATTTTAGCATTCATAAACAACAAATTCAAAAGACATATGCACTGTTCAAGCATTCATTTAGAAAACAAAAAGTATTGTCACCACATCAAAATAATTAAACTAATTTCAAGGATGAATTCGAAATCATGTACTTCTCGTTCTTTTATTTTTAGAATAGTTTTCATTTAAGAGAGGTGATGGACTCATAGGACATTCATAGCTTTAAGACATAGACACTTAAACACTAATGATCATGTAATAAAGACACAAACATAAACATAAACATAAAGCATAGTAAACGAAAAACAGAAAAATAAGAACAAGGAGATTAAGGAACGGGTCCACCTTAGTGAGGGTGGCGTCTTCTTCCTCTTGAAGAACCAATGGTGTTCTTGAGCTCCTCTATGTCTCTTCCTTGTCTTTGTTGCTCCTCCCTCATAGCTCTTTGATCTTCTCTAATCTCATGGAGGATGATGGAGTGCTCTTGGTGCTCCATCCTTAGTTATCCCATCTTGGAACTTAATTCTCCTAGGGAGGTGTTGATTTGCTCCCAATAGTTTTGTAGAGAAAAGTGCATCCCCTGAGGCATCTCAGGGATTTCATGGTGAGGAATTTCCTCATGCTCTTGTTGAGGTCCATGATCTCTTATTTGCTCCATCCTTTTCTTGGTGATGGGCTTGTTCTCATCAATGAGGATGTCTCCCTCTATGTCAATTCTAGCTGAATTGCAGAGGTGACAAATGAGGTGAAGAAAGGCTAACCTTGCCAAAGTGGAGGACCTGTCAGCCACCTTGTAAAGTTTTTGAGGTATAATCTCATGAACTTTCACTTCCTCCCCAATCATGATACTATGGATCATGATGGCCCGGTCTACAGTAACTTCAGACCGGTTGCTAGTAGGGATAATTGAGCGTTGAATAAACTCCAACCATCATCTAGCTACAGGCTTAAGGTCCGGTCTTCTCAATTGAACCGGCTTGCCTCTTGAGTCAACTTTCCATTGAGCTCCTTCTACACATATGTCCATGAGGACTTGGTCCAACCTTTGATCAAAGTTGACCCTTCTAGTGTAGGAGCGTGTGTTTTCTTGCATCATTGGCAAGTTGAATGCCAGCCTTACATTTTCTGGACTAAAATCTAAGTATTTCCCCCGAACCATGGTAAGCTAGTTCTTTGGGTTTGGGTTCACACTTTGATCATGGTTCCTAGTGATCCATGCGTTTGCATAGAACTCTTGAACTATTAAGATCCCGACTTGTTGAATAGGGCTGGTGAGAACTTCCCAACCTCTTCTTCGGATCTCATGTCGGATCTCCGGATACTCATTCTTTTTGAGCTTGAAAGGAACCTCAGGGATCACTTTCTTCTTGGCCACAACTTCATAGAAGTGGTCTTGATGGACCTTTGAGATGAATCTCTCCATCTCCCATGACTCAGAAATGGAAGCAATTGCCTTCCCTTTCCTCTTTCTTGAGGTTTCTCTAGCCTTAGGTGCCATTAATGGTTATGGAAAAACAAAAAAAGCAATGCTTTTACCACACCAAACTTAAAATGTTTTCTCGTCCTCGAGCAAAAGAAGAAAGAAAGAAGGAGAAGAAGAAGAAAAATGGAGGAGAGGGGGAGAGGTGTGTATTCGGCCAAGGGGAAGAAGAAAGGGTTGTGTTGTGTGAAAATAAAGAAGGAATGAGGGGTTTATATAGGAGTGGGGGGAGGTTTAGGGTTCGGTCATGGGGTCGAGTTTGGGTGGTAAATGAATTTGAATTTGTAGGTAGGTGGAGTTTTTGGGGAAGAGTGGATGGATGTGAGTGGTTAAGGGTATTTGGGGAAGAGGTATGGAGGTGATTGGTGAAGGGTATTTGGGGAAGAGGTATGGAGGTGATTGGTAACGGGTGTTTAGGGAAGAGAGTTATGAAAATGTGTGAAGAGGAGAGAAAAAGAAGTGGGGTAGGTGGGGATCCTGTGGGGTCCACAGATCCAGTGGGGTCAAGGACTTAGCATCCCTGCTCCAATTAGGCGTGCAAAACGCCCTTTGTATGCAATACTGGCGTTTAACGCCAGACTGCTGCCTGTTTTTGGCGTTAAACGCCCAAATGTAGCCTGTTTCTGGCATTTAACGCCAGGTTGATGCTTGTTTTTGGTGTTAAACGCCAGCTTGGTGCTTGTTTCTGGCGTTAAATGCCAAACAGATGCTTGTTTCTGGCGTTTAAACGCCAGAATGCTCTTCCTCCAGGGCGTGCTATTTTGAATGTTGTTTTTCATTTTATTTTTTATTTTTTAGTAGTTTTTATGACTTCACATGATCATCAACCTAAAGAAAACATAAAATAACAATGGAAAATAATTAGATATAATTAAATAACATTGGGTTGCCTCCCAACAAGCGCTTCTTTAATGTCAATAGCTTGACAGTCAGCTCCCATGGAGCCTCACAGATGTTCAGAGCATTGTTGGGACCTCTCAACACCAAACTTAGAGTTTGAATGTGGGGGTTCAACACCAAACTTAGTGTTTGACTGTGGGGGCTTTGGTTGACTCTGCAGTGAGAGAAGCTTTTCATGCTTCCTCTCCAATGTTACAGAAGGAGATCCTTGAGTTTTAAACACAAGGTTGTCCTCATTCAGTTGAAGGACCAACTCTCCTCTGTCCACATCAATCACAGCTTTTGCTGTGGTTAGAAAGGGTCTTCCAAGGATGATTGATTCATCCTCGTCCTTCCCAGTGTCTAGGATTATGAAATCAGTAGGGATGTATAGGCCTTCAACCTTTACTAACACGTCCTCTACTAGTCCATAAGCCTGTTTTCTTGAGTTGTCTGCCATCTCTAATGTGATTCTGACAGCTTGCACCTCAAAGATCCCAAGTCTCTCCATTACAGAGAGTGGCATAAGGTTAATGCCTGACCCCAGGTCACACAGAGCCTTCTTAAAGGTCATGGTGCCTATGGTACATGGTATTAAGAATTTACCAGGATCCTGTTTCTTTTGAGGTAATTTCTGTCTATCCAATGCATTCAGTTCATTGGTGAGCAAGGGAGGTTCATCTTCCCAAGTCTCATTACCAAATAAATTGGCATTCAGCTTCATGATTGCACCAAGGTACTTAGCAACTTGCTCTTCAGTAATGTCTTCATCCTCTTCAGAGGAAGAATACTCATCAGAGCTCATGAAGGGTAGAAGCAAGTTGAATGGAATCTCTATGGTCTCTGTATGAGCCTCAGATTCCTTTGGTTCCTCAAAGGAAAACTCCTTATTGGTCAGTGAACGTCCCAAGAGGTCTTCCTCACTAGGATTTACGTCCCCCTCCTCCTCTCTGGGTTTGGCCACACCAAGTAAGGTTATGGCCTTGCACTCTTTTTTTGGATTCTCTTCTGTATTGCTTGGGAGAGTACTATGAGGAGTTTCAGTGACCCTTTTACTCAGCTGGCCCACTTGTGCCTCCAAATTTCTAATGGAGGACCCTGTTTCATTCATGAAACTTAGAGTAGCCTTAGATAGATCAGAGACTATATTTGCTAAGCTAGATGGATTCTGCTCAGAGTTCTTTGTCTGTTGCTGAGAGGATAATGGAAAAGGCTTGCTATTGCTAAACCTGTTTCTTCCACCATTATTAAAGCCTTGTTGAGGCTTTTGTTGATCCTTCCATGAGAAATTTGGATGATTTCTCCATGAGGGATTATAGGTGTTTCCATAGGGTTCACCCATGTAATTCACCTCTGCTATTGCAGGATTTTCAGGATCATAAGCTTCTTCTTCAGAAGATGCTTCTTTAGTACTGTTGGATGTAGCTTGCAATCCATTCAGACTCTGAGAAATCATATTGACTTGCTGAGTCAATATTTTGTTCTGAGCCAATATGGCATTCAAAGCATCAATTTCTAGAACTCCCTTCCTCTGAGGCGTCCCATTACTCACAGGATTCCTTTCAGAAGTGTACATGAACTGGTTATTTGCAACCATGTCAATGAGTTCCTGAGCTTCTGTAGGTGTTTTCTTTAGGTGAATGGATCCACCTGCAGAATGGTCCAATGACATCTTAGCTAATTCAAACAGACCATCATAGAATATATCCAGGATGGTCCATTCTGAAAGCATGTCAGAGGGACACTTTTTGGTCAGTTGCTCGTATCTCTCCCAAGCTTCATAGAGGGATTCACCTTCTTTCTGTCTGAAGGTTTGAACATCCACTCTAAGCTTACTCAGCTTTTGAGGAGGAAAGAACTTGGCTAAGAAAGCCGTGACCAGCTTATCCCAAGAGTTCAGGTTATCTTTAGGTTGAGACTCCAACCATATTCTAGCTCTGTCTCTTACAGCAAACGGGAAAAGTATAAGCCTGTAGACCTCGGGATCAACCCCATTGGTCTTAACAGTATCACAGATCTACAAGAATTCAGTTAAGAACTGAAAAGGATCTTTTGATGGAAGTCTATGAAAATTGCAATTCTGTTGCATCAGAGAAACTAATTGAGGTTTTAGCTCAAAATTGTTTGCTCCAATGGCAGGGATTGAGATGCTTCTTCCATGTAAGTTGGAATTTGGTGCAGTAAAGTCACCAAGCATCTTCCTTGCACCTCCACCATTATTATTGGTTTCGGCCATGTCTCCTTCTTTTTCGAAAAATTCTGTCAGATTTTTTCCAGAGAGTTGTGCTTTAGCTTCCCTTAGCTTCCTCTTCAGAGTCCTTTCAGGTTCAGGATCAGTTTCAACAAGAATGTTCTTATCCTTGTTCCTGCTCATGTGAAAAAGAAGAGAACAGAAAAGAAGAGGAATCCTCTATGTCACAGTATAGAGATTCCTTTATGTGAGTAGAAAAAGAAAAGAATAGAAGAAGAAAAATTCGAACACAGGGAAGAAGAGTGGGTTCGAATTTTTGAGTAGAAGAGAAGTGTTAGTAGATAAATAAATAATTAGAAGGAGATGAGAGAGGGAAGAATTCGAAAATTAATTAAAATAAAATAAAAATATTTTTGTTTTTAATTTAAAATTAAAGTTAGAATTCGAAAATTTTAAAAAAGAAAAATTAAATTAAATTAAATTAAAATTTAAAACAATTAGTTAATTAAAAAGGAATTTTGAAAAAGAGGAAGGTGATTTTCGAAAATTAGAGAGAGAATTAGTTAAGTAGTTTTGAAAAAGATATGATTGAAATAGTAAACTTTTAAAATCAAACAAAAAGTTAAGTGGTTAATTGAAAAAGATTTGAAAATCAAATTTTGAAAAGATAAGAAGTTAGAAAAAAGATTTTTGAAATTAAGTTTTGAAAAAGATATGATTGAAAGATATGATTGAAAATTTAATTTGAAAAAGATTTTAAAAAAAGAAATTAAAAAGATTTGATTTTTGAAAATTAAAGTTGATTACTTGACTAACAAGAAGCAAAAAGATAAGATTTTAATATTTAAAGATTGAACCTTTCTTAATAGGCAAGTAACAAACTTTAAAATTTTTGAATTTAAATGCTAGTAATCAATTCGAAAATATGAAACAAAAATAAGAAAAAGATTTTGAAAATCAATTTGAAGTTTTCGAAAATATGAAAGAAAAAATGAAAAAGATTTGATTTTTAAAGAAGAGATTTGAAAAAGATAGAATTTTTAAATAGAAAATTTGACTTGACTCATAAGAAACAACTAAATTTTAAAAATTTTCGAAAATTATGAGTGAAAAAGGAAAAGATATTTTTTATTTTTGAATTTTAATGATTAGAGAGAAAAACATCAAAAAGACTCAATGCATGAAAATTTTGGATCAAAACAAATGATGCATGCAAGAACACTATGAATGTTAAGATGAACACCAAGAACACTTTGAATGTCAAGATGAACACCAAGAACTTAACTTTGAAAATTTTTAAGAAAAGAAAACATGCAAGACACCAAACTTAGAAATTTTTAATTTTTTAGACACTATGAATGCAAAAATGCATATGAAAAATAAAATGCAACATACAATAAGAAAATGTGAAGATCAAACAAGAGGATTCGTCAAGAACAACTTGAAGATCATGAAGAATGCAATGCATGAATTTTCGAAAAATGCAAGAAAGAGATAAACATGCAATTGACACCAAACTTATGACTTGACACTAGACTCAAATAAGGAACACAAAATTAATTTTTTGATTTTATGATTTTATAATTTTTTTGGATTTTTTTCGAAAACTATTTTGGGAAAAACGAAAAAGAAGAAATTTTTTTTTGTATTTTTCAAAAATAAGAAATAAAAAGCTTAAAATTAAAATAAAGTTACCTAATCTGAGCAACAAAATGAACCGTCACTTGTCCAAACTCGAACAATCCCCGGCAACGGTGCCAAAAACTTGGTGTACGAAATCGTGATCGTTCATTCCTTGGTAACGGCGCTAAAAACTTCATGCGCACGTTCATAATTTTAGTTCTTTATCACAACTTCGCACAACTAACCAGCAAGTGCACTGGGTCGTCCAAGTAATAAACCTTACGTGAGTAAGGGTCGATCCCACGGAGATTGTCGGCTTGAAGCAAGCTATGGTCACCTTGTAAATCTCAGTCAGGCGGATTTAAATGGTTATGGTGAATTGATAATTAAAATATGATTAAAATATAAAATAGGATAGAGATACTTATGCAATTCATTGGTGAGAGTTTCAGATAAGCGTATAGAGATGCTTTTGTTCCTTCTGAACCTCTGCTTTCCTGCTGTCTTCATCCAATCATTCCTACTCCTTTCCATGGCAAGCTGTATGTTGGGCATCACTGTTGTCAATGGCTACATCCCGTCCTCTCAGTGAAAATGGTCCAAAATGCGCTGTCACCGCACGGGTAATCATCTGTTGGTTCTCGATCATACTGGAATAGGATTCAGTAATCCTTTTGCGTCTATCACTACGCTCAGCACTCGCGAGTTTGAAGCTCGTCACAGCCATCCCTTCCCAGATCCTACTCGGAATACCACAGACAAGGTTTAGACTTTCCGGATCTCAAGAATGGCCGCCAATAATTCTAGTCTATACCACGAAGACTCTGATCGTAGATCAGGAGGCTAAGAGATATGCATTCAAGCTTGTTTGCACGTATAACGGAAGTATTTATCAGGCACGCGTTCATAAGTGAGAATGATGATGAGCGTCACATAATCATCACATTCATCATGTTCTTGTGTGTGAATGAATATCTTAGAGAAGAAATAGGCTTGAGTTGAATAGAAAAATAATAGTACTTTGCATTAATTCATGAGGAACAGCAGAGCTCCACACCTTAATCTATGGTGTGTAGAAACTCTACCGTTGAAAATACATAAGAACAAGGTCCAGGCATGGCCGAATGGCCAGCCTCTAAGATCTAGGGACTAAACATCCAAAGATGTCTAATACAATAGTAAAAAGTCCTATTTATACTAAACTAGTTACTAGGGTTTACAGAGATAAGTAAATGATGTAGAAATCCACTTCCGGGGCCCACTTGGTGTGTGCTTGGGCTGAGCATTGAGCTTTCATGTGTAGAGACTTCTTTTGGAGTTAAACGCCAGGTTGTAACCTGTTTCTGGTGTTTAACTCTGCTTTGCAACCTGTTTCTGGCGTTTAACTCCATAATAGGGCAGGAAGCTGGCGTTGAACGCCAGTTTGCGTCATCTAAACTCGGACAAAGTATGGACTATTATATATTGCTCGAAATTCCTAGATGTCTACTTTCCAACGCAATTAAGAGCGCGCCATTTGGACTCCTGTAGCTCCAGAAAATCCACTTTGAGTGCAGGGAGGTCAGAATCCAACAGCATCTGCAGTCCTTCTTCAGCCTCTGAATCAGATTTTTGCTCAAGTCCCTCAATTTTAGCCAGAAAGTACCTGAAATCACAGAAAAACACACAAACTCATAGTAAAGTCTAGAAATGTGATTTTTAATTAAAAACTAATAAAAATATACTAAAAACTAACTAAATCATACTAAAAACTATATAAAAACAATGCCAAAAAGCGTATAAATTATCCGTTCATCAGTACGCGTCGCCTCCATTTCACCATCACAACGCGCACGCGTCACACCACGCGTACGCGTGGGTAGCCTTTTTTTATCATCTTCTTTTCTTCTCTTCTTTCCATTTCTTTCCTTCTTTTTTCTTCTTCTCTTTTCTTTCCACCCTTCACCCCCCATTCAACACTACCAAACACCATTTACAACCATTCCTTTTAGTTAGTTATTTAGTTAGTTTGAATTTTGTTTAATTTTCTATTTTTCATTATAGGTGTTGGATTATTAATCTTGTTTACTATTTATTGCTGTTGATTACTGATAAGATGTTGTCTTAACATCATTTTTGTTAATTGTCATTGTTGGGTTTTATTGTTGAGGTTACATTTTGCTACTTGGTTTTGAGTTATTCATGCTTAATTTTGTGAACACCAAGTACTTGAGAATTGCCTCAAGCTTCTTAAATTTTTGAATTGCATGTTGTAGCTAGCCACCATGTAATTTGAGTTCTCTTCTTTGATTAGGCAATTTCTTGATGATGGATGTTGTGCATTTATCTTAATGCATTGTGTTTCTTGATCATATGCATGCTTATATTTTTTGCTTGAATGCTTTCATGCTTCTCTATTGCTCGTTTAATTGTCTTAACCTACGAGTTTAGAGCATCTCAAGAACATTAGGATGAGCGAAGTGCATGCTTCTTTTGTGACATAGCTTTCTATACTAGTGTGTGTTCTAAACCGCGCGCAAATTAGAACCCACCCACCTATTTTCACTCACTCGATTCTAGTAATTTACCTCATTCCAACAATGTATATTTCCGTGCTTTTGCATTTACTTTTTTCATTATCCTGCCTTCTATTTTCAGGATGAGTCATTATAGGCAAAAATAGAAGCAAAAGAAAGAACACGCAGCAGCCGGTTGATCCGCCAGCTGAAGGTGGCAACTCGGCAAGCCGCCGTACTCCCTTACTCATCTTTGGATGCACCGAGGATGGTGCAACCTTTTAAGTGTGGGGAGGTCGTCCGACCAATCGGCACTTTTGAATGACAAGTTTCTAATCCCAGCACTTTTGCATTTTATTTTTTAGGTCTTTTAGGATCTTTTATTGCATTTTCTTATTTTATATATCACTTATTTTTTATGTTTTTTATTTTTTTTTTTTTTTTTTTTTTTTTTTATATATATATATATATATATATATATATATATATATATATATATATATATATATAATAAGCTTAGTCAAAATAATCAAATTTGCAAGATTTCTATCCATAGGGTACCTCAATTGATTTGAGTAAAAAAAATTTTCATTGAACTTGCTTGAATTATATCTTGTGGAACATGATTTTTGAGCTAAGAACACAAGCTTGTGAGTTTTGAGTCTAATTACGTGGTTACATCTTATAAACCACTTATCTTCCTTCTTGTGTGCATTATTCTCTTTCTATGATTGTAATCTTTGATTTGTTTGATTCTTTATGTCCATTATTTTGTGTATACATGTATTTATATGATTGAGGCCATCATTTTATTTAGCTCATTTACCCAAATAGCCTACCTTTTATCTTCCTTTGTTAGCCAACTTTGAGCCTATGATTAACCCACTTTGTTCTTAATTTTAGCACATTACAAATCTTAAAGCAAAAAATAATAAATATCCTCTATTTGGATCTTTGATTAGCTTAGGCTAGTAAGTGTGTATCATTCAAGTGTGAGAAAACTTGGGACATTGGTTGGGAAAAAGAGTGCGTGTTGTAATTTTGTTAAAAATCATGGGAATTGGGTACATACTCATGTGTTAACTAAATGTAAAACCATATGCATTGATACTTTTGTGTATACTTTATTGCAAAAAGAAAAAAAATGAGAAAATAAAAAGAAAAAAATATATACCAAAAGAAAAAAATAGAAAAAGAAAGAAAAAGCAAAGTAATAAAAAGGGGACAAAATGCCCCCAAAGTGAAGCTCAATAAAAATCAATGCATACGAGTTGTGATCAAGAAAAGAATGCATGAGTATGTGAAAAAGTGAAGAATGGGTAGTTAGGTTAGCTTTGAAATTGTATAGGTTGTCATAGGTTAGGTGAAAAGTTTAAGTTAATCAAAGATTCAAATCTCTCAAGTCCACTTGACCATATGCATCCTTACCTTGACCCTAGCCCCATTACAACCTATGAAAAGTCCTCATGATAATTGTATGCATGCATGAAATAATTGTTGATTGTTAGATGAAAAACAAATCTTAGAAAGCATGATTAAGAGAGAATTGAGTGAATCAACCCTATACACTTGAGCGATTAGAGCGGATACACATCCGGTGAGGGTTCGATTGCTCAATTACATGTTTTCACCTAGAATCATTACTTTTCTTGCAAGTTTGTATAATCTTTAATAACTCAATTCAATTGTGGTTTGGCTTGGTTGCTTATACCTTTAGCCCTCATGTGCATATATGTTTTCTTGTGGATTGATTTATGTTGACCAAGTAGTTGCATTCATTTAGATAGGTTGCATTTAGGTAGTTTACATTGAATAAATGATAGTACCCTTTGTCTCTTTCTTGGTTAAGCATGAGGACATGCTTGGTTTAAGTGTGGGGAGATTTGATGCATCATTATTTCATGGTACATTTTGTGCTTAATTTAGGTGGATTTTACCCACTTTTTCCATATTTATTCAAGGAAATAGCATGGTTTCATGATTTTCTCCTAAATTGTGCTTAAGAGTGAAAACATGCTTTTTAGGTCCTTAAATTGCTAATTTTGATTCACCTTTGATTCCACTAGATGCCTTGATGTGTTTGTTAAGTGATTTCAGGTTGAAAAGGCTAGGAATGGATCAAAGAAGTGAAGAGAAAAGCATGCAAAATGGAGAACTCATGGAAAATCAAGGATTTGGGATGCATTCACCGACGCACACGGGTAGCAGACGCACACGCGTGGAAATTTGAAGTCACATGGCGACGCGTATGCGTACATGACGCATACGCGTGGATAGCAAAAATGCCAAGCGACGCGTACGCATGACCCACGCGTACGCATCGATGCTCGCACGTGACTTCATTAAAATGAAAACGTTGGGGGCGATTTCTCAGGCCCAAATCCAACTCACTTCTGAGCCTATTACATGCAGAAATCAAGAGGAGTCAAAGGGGGGGGGGACACATAGTTGAGTTTTACATGATGCTTTAGTTATTTTCTAGAAAAATAAGCTCTCTATTTTCTCTAGAATTAGGTTAGAGGTAGATTATGATTACTTAGATCTAGGTTTAATTAATGCTTTAATTTACTTTTCCTTTCCAATTCCTTGTTCCTCTACCTTTGCTTTCTCTAGTTTAGCATTTTATTCTTGTAATTTTTTACTTTGTTATTGATGCACTCTTGTTTCCTCTATTTTCCTTTTAATGCAATTTGTGTTTCATGTTCCTTTATTATTGATTTGAGTTGTTGTTTAATTCCTTGCAATTAGTAGTTGTAGATCTATTTTTCTTACAATTTTATCTTGCTTTCCTTTTATGCCTTCCAAGTGTTTGATTAAATACTTGGAAGAATGTTAGAGTAGATTTTTGTGTTCTTGGATTGGGATGGTAACTTAGGTGAACTTGAGTTACTAATGTCCAAGTGTTGATAATTGGTGTCCATTGACTCTACCTTCCACTAAGTTAATTAGTGAGAAGGCTAGGACTTATGGATTAGGATTGGTGTAGCTCATTTGATTTTCCTTTACTTGTTAGAGGATGACTTAATGAGATTGATCCTTGCAATTATCATGTTGTGGTTAGTGACAAGGATAAAGATCCTTGACCATCATTCCTTGCCAAGACCTTTTTACATTTGAGTCTTCATTTACTTTCTTGCAATTTATCTTTCATGTTTCTTATTCAAAACTCCAAAAACACTTTACCATAACCAATAGCAAGAACACTTCCCTGCAATTTCTTTGAGAGACGACCCGAGTTTTGAATACTTCGGTTATTTTTATTGGGGTTTGTACTTGTGACAACCAAATTTTTGCATGAGAGGATTCTTTGTTGGTTTAGAAACTATACTTGAAACGAGATTTCAATTGTGAAATTCTATACCATCAAAAATTTCTTCATCAATTTTATTGGATATATGGATTTATTGAGTGGAGAGGAGGTAATCTTGAGTGAAATGGCAAGAAAGTGATTGCGGGACTTTAGAATAAATTTAGTATGTTTTGGTATTGAATTGGTTGAGTTCGGAATGTTTGGGTATTTTTTGGTTTGGTTCGGTTATGAAATTTGAAAATTTGAGAACTTGGATGTTTTTAAGTAAAACTTGATTTTCAGTGAACTTTGGCGGATCATAACCATTTCATCCCTCATTATTAACATCAATCAACAATTCACATATATCACTCACGTTCAAACATACCAATTCATATCAAAATTCATATGGCTCACTCAATTTTGCCATACTTACCAAGTGTGCAACTCACTCTATTATGACATACGGCCCAATTTTCATTCCATAGCCTTTCATAGGCAATCATACCACAACACCTATCAATTCAATCATGCATATATACACATATGTTATTATTCGACCATCATTCAACACAAAATTCACACTAACCTATCAATCATTCATAACAACAATCACTTTCATTCAACATTATTTTAGGGACATTTAACCTAAGTTTTCACATAACTTTAGATAATGTCTACCCGAAACCAAAACTTGTACCTTGTTAACGGCAATTTTTCAACTCTTGAATTTTCTCTCCAAATGGACCCAAGCCTTAATCAACCAACCAAGCCTCCACCAAGCACTCTACAATCAACCCAAGAGTCCAATCTCAAACCAAAATCAACCAAGCATCTAAGCTACTCCATATAATCTAATTACATCAATTATTTCAATATTTACACTAGAGTTTTTGACTCAAAATTAGGGATAATGGAGGGATTGGGTTTTCTTACCTTGTATCACATAATCTTGGGTCAAAACTCCGTTAGAGATTGTGCTTGAGGTTCCCCTAAAACATCAAAATCATAATATTTTAATACCTCAAACTCCAAACTCGAAAATAGAGTTGAATAGAAAAATGGGCCAAGTTTATTAGGAGTACTCACCACAAAGTTAGTTAGAAATGAAGAGGACAACGAGGTAGTTGCATGGCCACAAATGCATCTTCGATCGAAGTTACGATTTGAGAGTTATGTGGATTTTAGTGTGTGACGGGTGGAAAAATGCCGATTAAGAAATTTTAGTAAAAGTAGCGTTGTGAGTACAGTCTTAACCGACGAAATTCTCACTGTCAATTTAGAAGATGTCACAATTAAGGAATAAATAACTGGGAGTATAATTCCCAGGTCGTTTCCCAAAGAGTTGACACAACAGTGTAAATTATTGATCAGGAATTTTCTGAGAAATTTTTGAAGCTTGAAAATGGAAAAATAAATAACCAAAAATCAAAGCAATGAATAAGAGCAATGGGTGTTATACATTTGAATTAAAAGGCCTTGGCTGAGAGAAGATTAATTAGAGTTTCTATCCTTGCTAACTTTCCCAAGTATAATAGTAAAAGGTTGTTGCTTCCAGTCAGTTATCCTCATGCAGTTGCAAAGGAAGGTTAAGTGGGTAACACTAACTCTGATTCACAAGTCCTAATCCCTTCCTAGGGAAGGATTAGAGTTAGTGAAAAGTGAGTTAGTCAGCAATCCCTAATTATAAATTAATACTTGAGTTTTCCAACTCAAGGGGTTCCAATTAATCAACTCCCAAACCAAGTTGAGAGTTTTAAATCATAACATGAATGCCATTTTTCAACAACATGGAATAGGAATAAATGAGAGACATGGCAATTAAAAATGAATTAATAAAAATAAAATTGGAGTGGTAATTAATTGAAGGAAATCAAACAAGTTATGGAATTAAATGTAAAATTGGTTCATTGCATTAATAAAATTCAAAGTTAACAATTTTCATATATGACCACGAGCAAATTAAATGGGAAAATAAGAGAGTAGAGTAATAGAAAGGCAAACTATAATGAAGAGGACTCCAATCGAAGGTAATAGTAGCTCTCTCAATATCCAATCTAAAAACATAAAACTAAAATTCAAGAACCCTAGAAGAAGTAGTGTTTTTCTCTAAGATACAAAACTAAAACTAAAACTAAGTGAATGTGAATGTCTTGAGTCTCTACTACACCCTTACCTCTAGTCTGTGTTTTTGGACTTGGAACTGGGTCCAAAATCAGCCCAAAATCGTCCCCTGCAAGTTCTGATTAATGCAGCACGTCGCTCTGTCACGTGTACGCGTCGGTCACGCGTATGCGTCGCTGAGCTTCTGCGCTTGTCATGCATACGCGTCAGTCACGCGTACGCGTCACTATGAAATGCTCCAAGTCACTCGCACACGTAAGCCGTGCGTGCACGTCGATCCTTGCTGGTCAGCTCCTTTGTTTCTTGTGTTCCTTCCACTTTTGCATGCTTCCTTTCCATCCTCTAAGTCATTCCTGCCCTATAAAGCCTGAAAACACTTCACACAGATCACAGCATCGAATGGTATAAAGAGAGATTAAAAATTGACAATTTAAAGGCTTAGGAAGCAAGTTTTCAATCATGGAACAAAATTAGGAAGGATTTCTAAAACTATTGTAACACCCTAAGTCCTTATACTATCATGGAGGTTTTTAAAATAAGGTGCCACACTTGATTAAGCAAAGAAATGACTTAATCTTTACGCAAGGCAGGAGTAAATACGTGTAGAGCGGAAAACGAGTAGCACTAAAACGTTGGAATTTGAATTAAAGTGAGATAAACATCTTAACCATGAGTACGTTTCAAAATACTTATAGGAAACTAAAACAGGAAAAGAAGCTAACTACGTCCTAAACTAATCTCGTCGAAGAGGCTCCCCTACTTGCATCCTATCCTATCCTTGATCAGGAGTCTTTAGTTATTCACGAATCGAGGTACCAGGGGTCTCCCTTCAACACCCTTTTGCGCAGTGAAGACCCGGTTCCGTTGTGTGGGATGAACCAAAACTCGACGGGGTGCCGAAGTGGGGGAATAGGGTACGTATTCCACCTTTGGACTTCCGCAAGGGTTCAACTTCTTCTCTGGTTCCGCCTCCATGGTGTCTTCCTTCTGGCCAGGGTCGTCGGATTCCTCTTCCTCGGCCTCGGAGTCGGACTCGAGGTGTACCACCTTAGGTGACCGCTTTCTAGATGTTGAAGCATTCCTATCTAGGAAGGTTATGACTGGCAGCTGGGGTTCTTCTTCCACGGGTTCGCGACCTAAGTGGATAGTCTAGAGCACAGTAGTAGTGGTCGCAACTACCCACGCGTGCTTTGAGGGGTCATACTCAGAAGTTACCCTCGGGGGGCACTGCGTCGTCTCTATCTGCTGTGCCATGTTCCTCTGGAGATAGTATGGGAAAGCTTCTGCCTACAATCTCTATGGCTGGTAGTTCAAAGGTCAGGTCGTCTTTGAGTGTTACATCCTCTTGCTGCAACACATGGCTTGGATCGTGTTGGTATTTTCGGAGTTGGGACACATGGAACACGTCATGTAGTCTTGATAGATTTGGTGGTAGGGCAAGATGGTATGCCGACTTTCCTATACGCCGGAGGATTTGGAATGGACCCAGGTACCGGGGCTTAGTTTTTGTACCTTAAGAGCCCTCCCTACCCCGGTGGTGGGGGTGATTTTTAGGAATACGTGATCGACTTCCTGAAATTCGAGGGGTTTCCTTCGTTGATCTGTATAACTCTTTTGTCGACTTTGGGCGGTGCGCATTCCTTCTCTTATCCTCTTGATATCTTCCGTGATCTGTCTTACTAACTCCGGTCCTAAGTAGCCTTTCTCTTCTGGTATGTACCAGCATAAAGGAGATTGGCATCTTTGCCCGTACAGTGCCTCATATGGTGCCATCCCGATGCTACCATGGTAACTGTTGTTATAAGCAAACTCGATCAGTGGTAGGTGACTCTCCCACTTTCCTGGTCTGTCCAGGACACAAGCTCGTAACATGTCTTCCAACGTCTGGATGTTCCTCTCCGTTTGTCCATCTGTTTGCGGGTGGTACGATGTGCTCAGGCACAATTTTTGTCCCGAATGCCTTCTGCAGTGCGTTCCAAAACCTCGAGGTAAATCTTGGGTCTCTGTCCGAGACTATGGTTGTTGTAACCTCACGATCTCTTTGATATATAGCGTGGCTAGTCTTTCCAATGAGTCGGTCGCCTTGACTGGTAGAAAGTGGGCAGTCTTTGTAAGTCGGTCCACGATGACCCATATAGCGTCACGCCCTGTTTGAGTACGAGGTAGTCCCATGATGAAATCCATCGATATGTCCTCCCATTTCCACTCTGGGATGCCAAGGGGTTGCAATACCCCTGATGGTTTCTGATGTTTAATTTTTACCTTCTGACAAACCAGACATTTATTCACGACCGTAGCTAAATCCTTTTTCATCCCTGGCCACCAGAACATCATGGTACATCTTTGTCATGCCAGGATGAATGGTAAAATCTCCTTTGTGGGCTTCTTTCGCAATCTTGCTTTGAAGATCGCCTTTCTTTGGGACACAGATTCGACCTTGGTATCTCCACACCTTGTCCTCTCCTTCGGTAAAGCCTTTCAATTTTCCTTCTTTGACAAGGCGCAGGGTTTCCTGAAAATCGGGATCGGAACTTTGCGCCTTGGTTATTTGTTCTTTGAATTGACTTGCCACTGTTAGGTGGTTCAGACGTATGCTTTTTGGAGCGAGGGTGACTTGTAGGTTCATGTCTCTGAAATTCTTTATCAACTCTGCCTCTTTTATCATTAGCCATGATGCCTTGAGTACCTTCCGACTCAGAGCGTCGGCCACCAAGTTAGCCTTTCCTGGGTGGTAATTTAGAACAAAGTCATAATCTTTAAGAAACTCCATCCACCTCCTTTGTCGCATGTTGAGTTCCTTCTGGTCGAACAGGTACTTTAAGCTCTTATGATCGGAGAATACTTGAAACCCTAGCTCCGTACAAATGATGCCTCCATGTCTTCAGCGCAAATACTATCGCGGCTAGTTCAAGGTCATGAGTTGGATAGTTGGCTTCGTGGGTCTTCAGTTGTCTTGACGCATACGCCACTACCTTTTTGCATTGCATTAGTACGCAACCCAATCCTTGTCCTGAGGCGTCGCAGTAAACTTCGAAGGCCATGTCGGGGTTAGGTAAGGCTAGTACTGGGGCAGATGTCAAGCGACACTTTAACTCTTGGAAGCTTCTTTCGCAGTCTGGCGTCCAAGCAAACGGGGTATCCTTCCTGGTTAAACGGGTTAACGGCAGGGCTAGTTGAGAAAACCCTCTTATGAACCTTCTATAGTAGCCCGTCAATCCTAAAAAAACTCCTTATTTCTGTGACTGACGTCGGCCTTTCCCAGTTTAGTACCGAGTCTATCTTACTGGGATCCACTAATATTCCGTTGCCGGAAACCATGTGTCCAAGAAATTGTACCTCCTTCATCCAAAACTCACACTTGGATAGTTTTGCGTACAACTTTTTTTTTTCTCGAAGGGTTCCCAGTATTACACGCAAGTGCTCCCTGTGTTCTTCTTCTATCTTGGAGAAAATCAAAATATCATCTATGAATACCACCACGAAACTGTCGAGGTAAGGTCGAAAAATTCTATTCATGTAGTCCATAAAGACGGCGGGGCATTGGTAAACCCAAAAGACATTACGGTGAACTCGTAGTGTCCGTATCTCGTTTGAAATGCTGTCTTTGGAATGTCTTCCTCTCTTACCCTTATTTGATGATACCCTGATCTCAGGTCGATTTTTGAGAACACTGTTGCACCTTGTAGTTGGTCCATTAAGTCACCTATTCTTGGGAGGGGATACTTGTTCTTCACCGTGATTTTGTTGAGTTGCCTATAGTCCACGCAGAGACGCATGCTGCCGTCCTTTTTCCTCACAAACAATACTGGAGCTCCCCAGGGAGAGGCACTTGGTCGGATGAATCCTTTTTGCAGCAGCTCCTCTAGTTGGTTCTTCAGTTCAGTGAGTTCCAATGGAGCCATCCGGTAAGGGGCTATGGAGATTGGCCCTGTCCCAGGCATCAATTCTATGGAGAAATCAACCTCTCGTGTTGGGGGAAACGAGGGTATATCTTCGGAAAAGACATCTGAAAAGTCGTGTACTACTGGTATCTCACAGAACTCCTGATGGGAGTCTGCTTTTACCGAATTTAGCAAGGCATATTCTTGCCTCGTATTGGTGTCTTCGGAGGATCTTGGAAGGTCACGTGTGTCTCGTATGGATTGAGAAGGGAAGATGACTTTTCTCTCAAAACAATCTAACGAGACTCGGTTTTCGTTGAGCCAGTCCATTCCTATGATGATATCTAATCCTACTAAAGGGAGGCACACTAGGTTAGCAAGGTGTGATCTACCTGAAATGAGGATGCAAACCCTCTGACAGACCTGCTGAGGGCAAAGACTCGTCCTTGACGTTGGGGTGCATCGGCAGAGGGTGGGGGAACTGTTGGACATTCCCTGTTTATGGATAACCATAGGAAGAGGCTTCATTACTCATATCTCCTAGGATCGACTTCGCTCTGATACCAATAATGTAACACCCTAAGTCCTTATACTATCGTGGAGGTTTTTAAAATAAGGTGCCACACTTGATTAAGCAAAGAAATGACTTAATCTTTACGCGAGGCAGGAGTAAATACGTGTAGAGCGGAAAACGAGTAGCGCTAAAACGTTGGAATTTGAATTAAAGTGAGATAAACATCTTAACCATGAGTACGTTTCAAAATACTTATAGGAAACTAAAACAGGAAAAGAAGCTAACTACGTCCTAAACTAATCTCGTCGAAGAGGCTCCCCTACTTGCATCCTATCCTATCCTTGATCAGGAGTCTTTAGTTATTCACGAATCGAGGTACCAGGGGTCTCCCTTCAACACCCTTTTGCGCAGTGAAGACCCGGTTCCGTTGTGTGGGATGAACCAAAACTCGACGGGGTGCCGAAGTGGGGGAATAGGGTACGTATTCCACCTTTGGACTTCCGCAAGGGTTCAACTTCTTCTCTGGTTCCGCCTCCATGGTGTCTTCCTTCTGGCCAGGGTCGTCGGATTCCTCTTCCTCGGCCTCGGAGTCGGACTCGAGGTGTACCACCTTAGGTGACCGCTTTCTAGATGTTGAAGCATTCCTATCTAGGAAGGTTATGACTGGCAGCTGGGGTTCTTCTTCCATGGGTTCGCGACCTAAGTGGATAGTCTAGAGCACGGTAGTAGTGGTCGCAACTACCCACGCGTGCTTTGAGGGGTCATACTCAGAAGTTACCCTCGGGGGGCACTGCGTCATCTCTATCTGCTGTGCCATGTTCCTCTGGAGACAGTATGGGAAAAGAAAGGGAGTGAGAACCTAACGTCTCAGTAGGAGTGCTATGCAACACCTCCATATCCATCTCCAGCCCTCATCTCGATTGATCATCTCGATCGATCACCTTCCCTTACCGAAGGATCATATCGATATCTTGTCTTTGGGGGTCACCTTTCCTTACCGAAGGATCATTCCCTCAGTTCTTTAACAAGTACGGTTATTTAGGCATATACAAGAATGAATCATGCGAGAGGAAAGGCATATATCATGATAAAATAAGCATGTTTGAATAAGATTTTATACGAAAGTAGGTACTCTCGTCCCTAGAGGGGTATAAAATAAATGTACATTATAAAAAAATAGGATATTAATTAGCTGAATAAAACATTTATAAGAAAACATGTACTCTTGACCCTAAGAAGATATTAATAATATAATGTAAAAAGTATAATCTAAGTGCATATAGTAAGAAAGTGAGTATTTAAAATACTTGGATTAGATATTATAAGAAGTATGTACCCTTGATCTTTAAAATAAAGGAGCAATAATGATATAAGGGGTCATTTAGTTGCATATAATAAAATAGGGTTCCTTCTACATGCCAACATAAGTAAGAAAGGCATAATTCCCTACCTTCTTTTCTAACGCTTCTTTGAGCTTGCCTCTTGTGTTTGCCCACAGAATGTTATTTCTTTGTAGAGAGAGAAGGGAGAGGATAAGTGTTTGAGAAAAGTGATTTTCTACCTATGGGTGCTCCCCTATTTATATACATTTGGGGATGGGGTGGTTGGGATATTTTAAATTTCAAACTGAGGGTGGTTACCAGGTTCCTATCCAAAATTTCAAAATTCTAAACTTATCTCCTAACTGATTTTCAAACTTCAAATTTAATTTTGTTTCTAGAAGGGGCGGTTGTTACAACTATGCAGTTTGTATGAATAAGTGTGCAAAGAACTGATAAAAACCACCCAATTTAGCACAAGATAAACCATAAAATAGTGGTTTATCAGTGTGTCAAGTGAATAGTACTAGGGTTCTCTTTTCTCTCATTCTCTTTCTCTTTGAGGTCGCTCTCTCAATTTGGGAGAAATGAGCTGAAATTTTATGTTATGGGGTTTATTTGCCCATTAGCCCACCTAGGACCAAAATCTTTAAGTTAAGTGTTTGATTTTTTATTCTAAATATTTTTCTTGTCATTTTTTTAGTATTAGTTTTTATATATGCAGTACCGGACAGGCTTAAGTAGGTACAGTTAAATTTTAATGCCAATATGCGTTTTTTCACAATTAATTATATGTTTGCGCTCAAATTTATTTTCTAAATTAAAATTTTACCGGCAATTCTCCAAATTATAAATTTAAAATTTTTAACCCCCATTTATTAATAAATTATTTATTATTTATTTGAATTTACAGTTTGGGCGTACATTTTATTGTTGTGATGTGCTTATGTGTTTTATGTGATTATGTGCTATGTGTTATATGCTTTATATGTGACTGTTTGCATGTTTTGATTGTTTGACTTGATCGTGATTGCTGGTGGACGGAGGTGATTGAGGTTGAGGTAGATTGAACTCGGTATTACCCTTAGACTCTGATTTATGTGTTGAACATATAGAAAAAGAGAGATGGTAATCTGTTGGGTAAAAAATCCTTAAATGTGTCGTTGAGCTTTAAAGAAAATATTAATAAATATTAAGATATGCAATTATATATAAGCGAAGATGATTTGAAAATAAAGAAAATAAAAACTGCAAGCTTTTATAAAGATAGACTTTCTTGAAATGTGCGTTGACCAGGTGTATTTATTTCTATTTCTTTTGTGGCATTTTCTTCTCCTACGGAGGACCGTGTGGTTTGGTTCTCACCCCCTATATGTAATAATTTTCAGGAGACATCCTAGACTCATTAAGGATTCATAGAAAAATAATTTCACTTAAACTGAGTGCCTAGATTGCTCCCAGATCGAACAAGTTGCTACAAAAATTCTGCAACAGATTCTGCAGCATAAAATTCGGACTCTACATATCAAGTTTAGTTTTCTAAGCTACTAACTTCCTCTAATTCATGATTCTAACCTTTTTTTAGTTATTTAAATTTGTTACACTTGTTGTTACAGCCCTAAGAGCTCAGCTCACTTTTTTCATTACTCACATACCACATACACATACACATACATATATTGATCATATATAAAATATGCATAATAAAAACAAAAATTTAGCAGCTTCATCATCATTAAACAAGTACATATCTCATCAGGATCATCATAGAACTTCACATCAAGTATTTGCATTATAATCAAACAACAAAGACATCAATGCATCAACTTTCGCACGATCATGTACACCAGAATCATAATCATTATCAAACATTTAGCAACATAATCATGAGCAAGAGGTTACTATCTAGCCTAGCCCTTTGTTGACCACTCTCTTTGAAAGTTGATGTTAGCTCTCTCTTTTGACCAAAGGAAGCCCTCTTGAGCTTGGATTTTTAGTTGGGTTGATAATCTTGGGAGAAATGTGAATGGTTGATTAAGTTACTGATTTTATTTTATTTTTTGAATGGTGAGAAGAGAAGATGACGAAAAGAAGACTTGGAATTTTTGAGCTCTTATAAAGGTGGTGTCATGGAAGTGGTGTTTTTGGTGAAGAAAGCTTGATGAAGGTTGGAAATTGATGATCTCTCACTCTCAATCTCTCGACTGTCCTCTCTCACTCTCACCCTCTTCTTTATTGTGCTTAAATTTATGAAATGGTATGATGAGAGTGAAGTGAAATGATGTAGAATTTGATGGAAGCCCTTTCTCTCTCTCTCTCTTTGTTCCACATTCTCGGCTCACATCTCCTTTCTTTCTCTTTTTTCTCTTTGCGCACCTAATAGCTATTTAAATATGTTATCTCTATACTTATTTTTAAAAACACGTGGATAAAATTCCAAAAACCAACTACCTTTAGATAAACTCCAAATAGTATGTTAGCTAATCACCAAAATATCTCACAATGGACAGTAACTTCCATTATGCTTAAACAATGCTTATTCTACCATGCATTATTTTTAATTCTTGAGTAAAAGACAAATAGGTCCCTGGCCTTTTAAAACGAGGACATTTTTGTCCCTCAAGATTGGAAAATACATTTCGATCCCTCACGTTTTAAAACGGCTGACAATTATACCCCTCCATCCATTTTGGGCCAAAAACAGCAACGGAGCCAGCTGACATAGAAGAGTAGAGAATGACGTGTCCGTTACACTTGCTGAAGTGGACTGGGACAAATTATTAGTGGACAAATTTGTCCCTTAATGACCAAAACGATGCCGTAAGCATGAGTGAGCCCTATTTCATCAAAATGCAAGGTGGAAGCCATGGCCGCTGGTGGTGCGATCGTCCATGAAAGACAATTAAACTTTCTGTGATGGTTTCCATTGCCGTTTTCACTCTTTGACTTTTGCAATTTTCTTGTTTTTCTATTTCATGTAAGACCATTAAACTTTCTGTGATGGTTTCCATTGCCGTTGTCGTGAAATTATGCAGGTTCACTTCAGTCTAGATAGCATGATATATACATGCTTATAATTCTTGATCATTTCTGACTGCTTGCCTCAGCAGGGTCAACCACCTCAGCTTCTACGGTTTCAGGGACATGGGGCTGGGTTCCTGCGGGATGAGACTGACCAGAATACGTAGACCATTTACCGGTCAGAGCCATACCCAGCATCTCATATATCTTCCCTCCAAGGTGCGCTGGATTATCAGGCTGCGCGCACACAAGCACATCAAGAAATAATGTCACACGTAAAGTTAAAATAGCCAATATATGCAGCACCTTGATCACATTAACAACCCAACTTCAATGACTTTCAAAACAATAGTATTAACCGAGCCAATGAATTTACTGTAAAACCACTGGAAACCAAAGCTGCATCATAGAGAAGGTCAATAGCTCTGAGGGCATTTTGATCATTAGGGTTTGTTTTGAATGCAGCCTGAAAAATACATAGAGCACATTGTTAATTTGTTATGTAAAATCCTCAAAATTTGTCATTAAGTATATGATAGAAAGGAAGACCCACCTTTCCATGTTTGCAGACCAACCAAATTTTCCTGACACCAGAACACAGGGTGAAGAGCTTAGTCTATTTGAAATTTGCACACTTGCAACTTTATCCCCCAAATGTTTCTTAATCCAGTCACAAGTTTGGCCAAATTCCTGTTTCATCTCCTTTTTCCTTTCTTCATTATTATCACCTGTAGAAACAACAAATCAAATTTAACTAGCTATAAAGAAGAACCAAGCCATGATGAATCCACTGAAAAACAAGGACTACTAAATATTTGGTTGATGAAAATGCTGATACCATTGACTAAATGAGCATTTTCCCAAAACATGAAGTATATCAAGCATTTGGGATATGTTATTCCCATACACCACGCAATAGGAACATACCTAGATCCAAGTCTTCCTTGCTAATATCAACAAAATTCTTTTCCTTATATGACTTGAGGTTTTGAATAGCAACCTCATCAATTGGATCCACCAGAAATAGTACCTAAGAAAAAATCACAAACACCAATATTAAGAAATGATATAATTAATCCGTACAAAGTTATAAACTTAGGAAAGAAAATAAACTTATACTTCAAGATCCTTCTCTGCAAGTCTCTCCAAGAAAGGTGTGTTCTTTGCACTATTCACACTATCGGCTGCAATGTAATAAATATCTTTTTGATCAGGCTTCATGTTCTCAACATATTCATCCAAGCTGATCAGTTCTTCTTCACTTTGGGATGAGAAAAACCTAAGCAATGGAGCGATGCGTTTGTGATTCTCACTATCGTCAATACAACCCAGTTTCAAATGTTTGCCAAAATTCTCCCAGAACTTCTCATAGCCCTGCATACAGAGCAAGACATCTAGTTAAATGAATAAACACATATAGACATACGGATAGTATTAGTGAATCTAAGTTAACACAATTTATCCTATGTAGAATGGGATAATGGCAGAATGTGTACAACTAAAATTCGTCAAAATATGAACATACCTCCCTGTTATCACTCATAGATATCCCCAAAATCATGTCAAAAGCTTTCCCAACTAAACGTTTCCTCATAATCCCCCTCACTCATCATGGACGATCGCACCAGCAGCGGCCATGGCTTCCACTTTGCATTTTGATGAAATAGGGCTCACTCATGCTTACGGCATCATTTTGGCCATTAAGGGACGAATTTGTCCACTAATAATTTGTCCTAGTCCACTTCAGCAAGTGTAACGGACACATCATCCTCTACTCCTCCATGTCAGCTGGCTCCGTTGCCGTTTTTGGCCCAAAATAGACGGAGGGGTATAATTGTCAGCCGTTTTAAAACGTGAGGGATCGAAATGTATTTTTCAATCTTGAGGGACGAAAATGTCCTCGTTTTAAAAGGTCAGGAACCTATTTGTCTTTTACTCTTAATTCTTTATATAAGAATATAAATGAGTAACAAATTAATATTAAATTTTATGCTTGCAGCAATAACTTTTACAAGTACTGTTGAGCATCCTCAAGACATATCTATCTAAATAAAATATTAATACAACTTTTAGACTAAAGTATGCATATGATCACAACTAGTTAGGTTCAATCCGAACACGATATAAATAGAAAATTTCAATTTAATAACAAATTATTCAAAGTTCAGTGATGATAATCAGTAACAAATTTATCTCAGTAATATTTTTAAGCAACAAAAAAATAGCTTAGTGATATTTTCAGCAACAACATATTTAAGGTTCAGTGATAATCAATAAAAATTTATGTCGGTGATGATTTTCAACAACAAAAGGACTAGTTCGTTGATATTTTTACCAACAAAATTGAACATAGCAATAATAAAACAGAAAAGGAAAGAGAGAGAGTAACTGGTTCTTTATTGAGCACTGTCAATTGAAGGGATGGGGGTAGCACGGCAGCAGTAGAACAATGGCGGCACGAGCGTGAGGAGCGACAGTGACGCAAACCTGAGGAGTGACAGCGGCACGGAAACAACAGAGTGATGGTAGTATGACCATGACAGAGCGACGGAAGCAACGGAGAATAAGGGTTGAAGTGTACATGCAAGGGGAATTTGGGGGTAAAGTGAGGACTAGTGAAATGGGGAATTTGGGAGAAATGAGGGAGGCGCAGGAAGTGTGCAGGAGAGCATTTTTTTAATAATAAAAATCGACGGTAACTATGTCAATTTTAATTTGAAAACAAGAAACAACCTAAGCATCTATTTTATATATTAAATCTACACCATTTATTCGATTTTGGAAAGTAATCTTGATTGTTCAAATTTATCGATGGTAAGGCAGTATCGATATTTTTAATACTAAAATAGACGCCATATTCGTTGATTTTAAAGAAAAAGTATTCTCTACCCAAATTTGTCGATAATGTGATGATAACAGTAGAATAATTTTAATGTCATCAAAAGAATCGACGCCTTGGCTGTCGATTTTAATATTTTATTTTTAATTATCATTTTTAAACTATATCAAATATTGACGGGAAGATTGACCATGCAATGTGTAACACCCTAATACTTTTAAACTGAGTTAAGCTTTATTTGGGTTATATTTAGTAGCTGATATTCAAAACCTTGCGAAATTTTTTACTTAAAACAAATATGAAATATTTATATAAAATAATTTATATATAAAAATATTAAATAATTAGTTTTTATCAGAATGGTTACTAGTTGAAAAATATAAGTGGATTTAAAAATACTAACATGAAAAATTGGTGTGCTAAACTATGAAGGTACAACAATGACAAGCTTTACTCATACCAAATAAAAAGGAAACATAATAGTTACAATTGCAATCAGTCAATAAGGATAAAACAGGACACATAGAAAATTCTAATTCCCTTAATTTGTTTAACTATGGCTAAAACAATCGCATATTCTTCCTTCTTAAGGTAAACGTTTAATGTTTTGTATCTACGTTCTTGATAGCTTGCTCCCACTAGTGCACCTGTCTTTTCACCTCAACTGTATTGCTTCGTACTACATCGTTCCTGAAGATGGTACGGAGAGAGGGGTGAGAAACAAAAGTTTCTCAGTAGTTTATCTATATGGTGTCATCGTATCCATCCCCAACCACTCCAAGTTTTAAAATAAAAACAGTGATGATGCAATGTTGTTCAATTATTATTTTCAAAAGTCTTGATTAGTTGGAGTGGTGTGACTTTTAGATGCTTCTCATTTACTTATGTTATGACATGTGTAATGCATACAAAATGCCTATAGCTTTAAAACATATAAAGGTAACTCATAAACCTTGGTATGATGTTCTCATAGGCCATAAAGCAAGACGAAATAAATAATAAATAAGAGAAGAATAGTAACATTGCCATAGATAAGTCGAACAGAATAGATCTGAATAAAATAAATATCTTAAACAATATCATACATCATACAAAAAGGAACTTTGGAAAAAGAAGAATCTTTGAATGCAATAATAAACATAATCATAAATAAAAAAAATAAAAGAAGAATAATCATGATCACACTTTTCATTGCACTTTTCATTACTTTTTCTCGTAGCTTTTATGGAAGGTATTGAGCTCAAACCGGTATAAAAAGTAGGAGTCCCCTTCCATTACCAAAGGTTCTTATCCCAAACATTTTGGCGATCACCTTCCCTTACCGAAAGATCATATCGATATCTTGTCTTTGAGGGTCACCTTCCCTTACCGAAGGATCATTCCCTCAGTTCAATTTACAATCAAGGTTATTTAGACATACACAAGAAGGGAGTCATGTCAACAAAGATATATTATTATATAAAATTGATGGGATAGTCCCCTTCCCTTACCAAAGGTTCTTATCCCAAAGGTTTGCCGATCACCTTCCCTTACCAAAGGATCATCTCGATTATCTTGTCTTTGGGGGTCACCTTCCCTTACCGAAGGATCATTCCCTCAGTTCTTCATGAACATAAGATTTTTATTATAATGCATAATGCGTATGAAGGGAAGAGACATTATATCATGGCATGTAATACTAACATCTATATATGACATAAAAATTAGCATAAAACCCCTACCTCGAGTAAAGTTTCGATAGGTGTTCCGATGCAAATAGATGCGGCTTGTTAGTGAAGAGAGACTTGTTTCATGACTAGACTTTGTGTATAGTAGAATGTTTTGTATAGAAAAAGGGAATAGAATGAGAAAGGAAGGATCAAATAGCTCTCATGTATGTGCAGATTATGTTAGGAGGCATTTAGGTGAAATCTTCAATCTGGATCGTCACTTTGTGAGCCCTATAACTTTTTATACGTTTGGTATTTGGAAATATCTATTAGAAACAAAATTATAGAGAATTGAATTATCTTTAAAACGAATCTTAAACAAAGTCAATCGGATAACCACAACTTGAGATATTTCTGAAATACTATTAGTATATCAGGTTGGCTGATAAGAGCGCGATTTTCTACTCTAAACTTGTAACCGATTTATCTACCTAATTTAATTTGAATTTGATTTTATACTTAACTTAAGGAATAGAGCTAGTATTCTTATCTTTTCATATAATAAAATATCATTCAAATCTAATAAATGTAGAATTAATTATGACTATATTTTAAAAAGTTGTTTATTGTCGGTATATTTCATATTTTAAAACCTTGACAATATAATTAAAATGTCCTTTTTTTATATATGTCGTTAAACAATCATTTAAAACTCAACTTTCATACAGTTAGCTCTTGATGATATTATTCATAGTTGAAAAAGTTCAATTAGTGTAGTTATTATGAAAAAACTAAAGCTAATTTTAAAAGAAGAAATACAAATAGATAGATAATATTCTTTCGAGTCGATTTCTAAAAAAGAATATCAATCTTATTTAAATTTGAAACTTGATAATTATAATGAACATCTAATATGAAGTTGTTAAATTGGCTATCAAGTATCGAAAGTTGAATAAAAAAATATTGTGGAATCAAATTTAATAATTTAGCGGAGTCAAATAAATATTATTATTATTATATACTACTCAATAAAATTTCAAATTATAGTGGGGGCGCTTACCCCCACACCCTAAAGAGTGGATTCGTCTCTGGTCATACGAACCTACTTGGCTCTAGACTTGAAATTTCTTTATCAGATATTTCTAAAAGCCTTTGTCGAATTAATGTGATTAATAAAAACTATTTCCGTTTTGGTGTGGTAAAGCATTAAAATAAATTTTTCGCAACACAGAATAATACTTATAGTAATATCACAAGATAGACATATAAGGATAGACAAAATACATAATATAAGTCGAAAGGTACATGTCAAATATCCAAAATACAAAGTACCTATATCGAATATATACATAGACAAAATATGAAAAACAGTCCCAACCCTCACACGAGTTCTATAACAACCCTAGTTTTTTTAAAAAATAAATAATGAGTTATTAGTTTATTTATGATAATTGTTGATAATTTTATTTAAAAAAAATTATTTATTTATCTATAATCTTAAACTAAAAGTATTTAATTAAAAAATAATTTATAATTTAAAAAATAAATAATATTCTTAAAATATATTATATTAATTAAATTTGATTTTAAATTAATACTCTACCCTAAATCCCCAATTTTAATTCCTAATTTCACTGATCCTAACCTCTCTTACCTAACCTACACACACGTAACCCCCTCCACACTCGTTCATCTCTCAATGAGCCCTGTTCACCCACTCCTCACTGCCACTCACTCACCCATAAACACACCACACACAACAAATAAACAAGCACATACAGAGACATATACACAGAGGAAGGATTTGAGGGAATGAGGGAGTCGCGAGGAAGAAGAAGGGAAGGTAGGGGAAACTGCTGCCACACCGCCGCCGCGTTCTGATGCCGCCGACGCCTTCACAGAGGACCCGTGCACGAGAAAGGAAGGCTAAAAGAGAGAGAGAGCGTCACGCCCAGCCACCATCGTCGCCGTTCAAGCCGCCGAACCGCCATGCAAGAGACCAGGGGAAGAAGACGCCGTCACCGCTGAAGCTCGAATGCCGCTGCAACCACCGCGTTGCCATCATCTTTAGATCTGCCGTTGTTGATGCGCGAGGACAGAGAAAATCGCGGAGGAAGGTGGAGCCTGTCGCTGCCGTGCCTCCACCACCGCTGATTTGCCGCCGCTGTTGAAGCTCTGGTGCAGCTGCTGCTGCCATGGCCGCTACTCTTCCAGCCGCTGCCGTGGGTGCTTTCGGTGTGGTCTCTGTAGTTGTGGATTGTGGGTTGCCGCTGAGTTGCATGTGGCTGTTGGAGCTGCCCTCACTGTAGTCGCTGCTATTGCTAGTTCGGTTCGAGTTGCTGCCGCCATAATTCTGCCTTCGATTTCTCCTAAATGCGACATTGAGGTAGGGGTTTTATTTTAAAATTAACAGTTTTTAATTTAAAAATGTCCAAAAGTATAGTAGATAATTGCAAATATGTTAATAATTATGATGTTATTGAGCTTGAATTCTCGGCTGTGAATGATTGGCTATGATTGTGATTGAATCTTTGGTTCAGAATGTTAATAAATTAGACGTTGCTTATTAAATTAAAGTTTGAATTGAGTTTTACAAATTGAGTTTGAATTGAAGCTGTGATTGATGCTGGAATTTTTGGTTAAGTTCATGTCTTGATTCTATAGTTGATTTGAGATTTATGTGATAATGATAGGGACTGTTGTAAGCTGGTATGGAAAATCATTATTTATCGAACATGCTAATTTGATTGGGTATTGTTGTGTTGATGGTTGAGGTGAATTTTGGGATGAACCGAGATTCGAATTAAAGTTGGTTGAACGAGTCAAAGTTTATCTGATGAATTGTTTTCTTGAAAAGTCTGATTTTTCCTGGTTATGTTGACAATGTTATATTGGTTATTAAACTAAATTAAGGTGCATTGATTAATGAGGAAGTGAAGGAGCACGTAAGGGTGGTGAAGTCTAGTTTTAAGGGGAGATTCTGTCTGAGTTTTTGTAAGAATAAACAAAAAGGTGGTTTTGGTTAAGGTTAAATATAAAAAGAACATGGCCGGAAGATTTTGTAAAGTTTGAATGAACGTCTGAATTTTTCCTTTGGTTTTAATAGCAACAGATTTGAAAGAGAGCTGAATTTTATTGGAATAAAAAAGAGGCTTAGCTTTAAAGAAAATAATTTGATTATTGAAAACTTATTTGATATTTGTAATGGTGTGATTATTGAAAATGATTTGTTAATTGAAAATGGTTTGGTTGGGACCCTTGAAGGGTGACAAAGTCCGAATTTTAGAGAAAATGCTGTAGAAATTTTTATAAAACTCTGAGACTTGTTTAAAGCGTTATTTAAAAGAAAGTTTAATTTAAAAACTATATTATTTGTTTTCGATTTGTTAAGAAAAGAATAAATTATGCTATGATTTTGAACTGTGGAGAAAAGCATTTTGTTTTGAGGTCATTTATTAAGAAAAATATTATGTTTTAAGTTTAGTTCATTGACAAATGACTTTGTTTTAAATTATAATTTGAGCTCGGTTTATTAAGAAAATGAATTTTTCCTTAATTAAACGTTAAAGAAGTTTGGGTATTTGGAAATTAAAAGTTTTAATGCCAAGACTGATGGACGACTGAAAGTATACCTATATGGTGATGTGGAGGTATGAGTGATTACATGGTGATGTAGAGGTATGTTTAGTTACATGGTGATGTGGAGGTATGTTTAACTACATGGTGATGCGGAGGCATAATGAAAAGAAAGAAAATGAGAACTAATGAATGAAATAGATACTTAAGAGGAAAGAAATGAGAAAGAATGAATAAGATAGATGCTTGAAAATTGTATGTTAAATGGGCTTTTGTGCCAAACTGCTAGTGCGAAAGTGCCTGCCTAACTGATAGCTTAAGGTTGTTAATGCGGGAATGTTCGTCTAAATGATAGCACTGTTTCTTACTGTGATGTACATTGAAATGTTATTATGAAGTGGCCTAACTGACACGGGTAACCGTGATGCCAATGCTATCCTAACTGACACAGTAAATAACCCATATTCGGGCTTTACCCCGAGTAACGTCGGATTGTGGGTAGACAACCGACGCATAAGTTCATGGCCTGCGCTAGGAACAGGCATGCATCATAACTTGTTTGCGCACTTGCATTTGATTGTGGTTGTTTATGTAATTTTCCTGTGATTGTGTTGTTTGCCTTGGTGACTTGCTTGTATGTTTAATTGAATATTTTGTTGTTGCTGCGAGCTTAGTAATGTATTAAGGAATGCTGTTTGTGGCTAAAGAATGGTTAACATGACTAAGACTTTATTTAAGTAATGTGATTTAAAGAAAGGGCTTTAAACGGCTTTAGATAAGACTTAGGAAGAATTTTAATGGTGTAATAAAGAAAACTGTTTTTGGGATATGAGTTAACTATTTGTATTTGAGTAAAGTATCGTTTTTGTCCCCAACGTTTGGGGTAAATCCTAAATTGTCTCTAACATTTCAATCGCCCTATTAAGTCTCTAACGTTTTAAAATTGACTCAACGTTGTCCTGTTGTTAGAGATCCATTAACAGAATTGACGGCGAGACAAAATTGAAACGATTTTGAAACTTTAAAGACTTAAATAGGACGAAAACGTTGGGGACAAAAACGATACATAGAAATAAATTTTAATTTTATCATTTAATAATATCAATTTTTTACTGTAGATAGTATTCAGTTATTTTTTAATCACATTTAAGTAAATTACACTTAATCATATTACTTCCATTCTAAATAAATTTTTTTTATAATTTTACACTTAAGATTTTAGAATAATTTATTCTAAATTTTTTATTTTCTTAAGTGTAAAATTATAAAAAAAAATAAATTTATGAGTAAAGTATCGTTTTTGTCCCAATATTTGGGGTAAGTCCCAAAGTTGTCTCTAACGTTTCAATCGTCCTATTTAAGTCCCTAACATTTCAAAATTGACTCAATGTTGTTTTGCCGTTAGGAATCCGTTAATAGAATTGACAGCGAGACAAAATTGAGACGATTTTAAAACGTTAGTGACTTAAATGGAACGAAAACATTGAGGACAAAAACGATACATAGAAATAAATTTTAATTTTATTCTTCAATAATATTAATTTTTTACTGTACATAGTATTCAATTATTTTTTAATCACATCTAAGTAAATTACTTTATAATCACATTACTTTCATTCTAAATAAATTAATTTTTTTATAATTTTACTATTACTTAAGCACATTACTTATAATTTTTTAATAATTTTACACCTCCATTCTAATCACATTATATTATTTATTTAGAATGAAAGTGTAAAATTTATTTATTTATGAAAAATTACATTACCTTAAGTGTAAAATTATAAAAAAAAAATTATTTAGAATGAAAGTAATGTGATTAAGTGTAATTTACTTAGATGTGATTAAAAAATAATTGAATACTATGTATGGTAAAAAATTGATATTATTAAAGGATAAAATTAAAATTTATTTTTATGTATCGTTTTGTCCCCAACGTTTTCGTTCTATTTAAGTCCATAATGCCTCAAAATCGTCTCAATTTTGTCCTGGCGTAAATTCTGTTAACGGATTCCTAACGGCAGGACAACGTTGAGCCAATTTTGAAATGTTAAGAACTTAAATAGGATGATTAAAACGTTAGGGACAACTTTGAAACTTACCCCAAACGTTGGAGACAAAAATGATACTTTACTCTTTGTATTTTATTCTATATTTTTTACGGCATTCATTTTCCCTACTGAGAACATGCGAGGGCGACGTTCTCACCCCCTACAGATCTTCTGTTTCAGTGACAGATTCAGGAATCCTTGGTGAGGAGCCACGACTGATGACTGAT
>NC_029787.2:72673478-72695531 GCF_000816755.2 Arachis ipaensis
TCATCATATATATATATATATATATATATATATATATATATATATATATATATTCTGTATTTGATTTAATCTTAGATTTTATTTTTCTCTCGTCATTTATTGTTTTGTTTTTAGAGGGGTAAGACTTGTATTTGAGAATCCTGAGATAAGTCTATGTATGTAATGCTATGTGAATATATACTTTTGTGGTTAAGTGATTTAAAATAAAGTCTCCTTTCGATTTCTTGATTAAAATTTCGATTCGTATTTGTGAAGGCTCAATATTAAATAAAGGTAGTATAAAAATAAAAAAGTTTAGAAGTAAGTGACGCTTGGACTTTTAGTACGATTATGAGGTGCTAAAAGTTAGGGTGTTACAGGTCCCCTAAGCTGGAACCGATTTACTTGAAGATCGTCCCCTAAGCTGGAACTGATTTATTAGAAGATCCTATCCCTCTAAAATCATTGGAAGATCCTATCCCTCTAAAATCATGCTAAAGCGAGGGAATATGGCACTATACCTCACCAAAAGAAATAGTCAGCTATATAAAACTCCGGGATGGTCTCCAAACAACTCTCTGATAATTGGTCCAACCTCCTCGGGAATAGACTCTTCATTGGACTCTAAATCTGTCTCCAAGGTTCATCCACTGCCAGATTAGAGTGTGTGGCCTGAGCAGCTGCAACATGGTGCCCCAAGGGTGATCTGGCATTGGCTAAACCTCTGTAGTCGGGAATCGGAAAATGCTAAGTAAGATCTAGTTCAACTTTGTGTACATACGAAAAACCTGGAAATGGTACATTGTAGTGCGGTCTACCATATTGAGAGAATGAGGAAAAAGAAATTGGCCTCCGGCTGGATGTAGCTCCGCTAAAGTAAACTCGTATGGCATGTCTGGATCAAAATATGGGCTATGTACAGAAAATCTAAAACTACGGTTGCGTAAAGCATAAATGCGGGTTCTAGGTGTTCCCCACATGAAGACTCCACCCCGCACGAGGTCTTCATAACTCAAGACAAGAGGAATTTCAAAGATCACCGCCGATCCCATCTGGGGAGGGGAACAAGAAAAGAAAAGAAGGGTGACAATCTAAAGTTCCAGTAGAGTGAAAGGGATCCTAAGGTCTTGGTTTCTATGTTTTGGTCAAACAAAGTAAAAGGAAAACAACCGAGTAACATATTCATTTATATATAACAGAAAACAAACATATGCAATTAAAGTAATTTCAATATCAAACACAAGTAATTTGCAAGTGCGCAACAAACATGATGCATGCATGTCCCTAGTGCAAACCATGAGCTCACACATCGATCTTCTCTCCGTAGCCCGACGTTACCCAAGGTTATGCTCGGATATAGTTTCTCAACTCAGTCAGTAATGCAACTTGATGGTATGCGCCTAGAAGAGAGACAACTTTCTCGGAGGCGTTCCTACCCCACACGTTCCTCCTTCTCACCCGCTAATCCACTCTGGTTTCGTTGGAGCGAACCTCACCCCTTCTCACTAGACAGTCCGCTTTGGTCCATCAGGGCTACCACTAATTTATATAATTAATTCTGGTCTTCCCTAGAATATTCACACTTCATTTCAGCATAATTACTTTTGCTAAAGTCTTCTTGGTATCTTGGCACCTACTTTAAATTCTAACATGTTCTTCTAATCTCCTCTTAGAATATTTAGCTTAACATCCTACTGGCGACTGACTTTCTGTTTGATAATTAGTATAACGAATGGCCTCGAAATTGTACAAATTTTATATTCACGTCTCCGACGGACTGAAGTTTATGACAATGCCCATTATGCATGGTTTCAATGCCTGTACCTAAAATTATGCGTACAAAACAGTGACTGCTATATACAGATCACCGACTCAGCACCTATTGACTTTCTAAGGCCCATATATATTGTGAAAAACTCACGTACGAGACCTTTACTTATACAATGTAATTTTGTAGGTAAAAAAAATATAAGAATAGCAGAGAACAATGATTTTAATAAATTCATGAAAAATTCAATTCTAACCAATTGTCCTTCAAAATTTGTGACCTTAAACTCGTTTAGATTTCAAGCAAATCAAATTTCAGATCAATATTATGTCACACGAAAAAGATATACAGCTGGATACGTAGCCCTATTTTGGAGAACGTTGTTTTTAAAGGTCAGTGTACAAGATGTCTCTGGTACGGGTTGAGAGATGGATCGGGAACCTGCGGGTCGAGGCGGATGCCAGATCACTTGACTGGGGCGATGGGGGGAGGTACCTGCAAAGACACTCCGACGCTCAAGTCAGAATGGATCTGAGAGGTATAAGGTGTGAGGAATGAATGAATACCTGGAGGGACCTGGGTCCTCTATTTATAGGTGATGGAGAATATCTTATCTTATCTTATTTGGCTAAGATAAGGGAGACGTTTGAATTCGAAAGTCGGTTAGGAATCTGAGAGTGCCATTTTCGGGCCTTCTAGAAGTGGAGAACGGGTCGGACCCGGGGAACCGGTGTTGGGTTCGGTCTTGGATCCGGAATGGTGGGCCGGATCCGTAACAGTTGCCCCCGCAGCGGGGGAGCGAACAAGGTCGGTCTGTCGCTGAAAGGCGCGATGCTTGTCCGTGGGCTTCAGTTTGTCTCGGGAGTTCGTTTGTTTTTTGGAGGGAGATCGGTGCCTCGGCTCCGGTTTCGCTTGAAGGCTCGTCTGACCGTTTTTTGGTTTGACATGACTCCTCCGATTCTGCCGTGTCTGTTGCGTTCTTCGAGGCTTTATTAGCTTCTTTTTTCGAGGGAGGGTCATTAAATGTGAAGGGACGTTTTCCCTCTTCTGCCCATACTAGCTTTAACTGCGCCTAGGGGCAATTGGGTCTTTTCACCCCTCTCTTTGAAACCGTTTTGGATTTTTATTTCAGTTCCCTCGCTCGTTTCCCTTTCTTTTTCCTTTTTCCATTCTCTTCTGAAGAATTTCTATCTGAACAGAAAGTCTCCTCCTTTCTCTGTGGTCTTTTGTTTTTTGGTTTTTGCTTGCTGCTTCTGCTTTTCGAGCTTTCTCAAGTGTTCTTTCTACATTTCCAGGTTAGCGCGTTTCGTTTATTCTTTCCTGTTATTTTGTGAATGCTGCTCTGTCTTTTGCCATGCATTGTTCTGCCTGTTTTTAGTTTTGCGTTGAACTGGTTTCTTTGGGGGGGTAGTTTTTTGAGTTTTTGGAGGGGTTGAGCACCGCCGTGTTCATTCGGTGATTGCGGTGTACCGCCGTGTTGGTTTGGTAGTGGTGTGTAGGTTTCTGTCTTGCTTCTGTCTAGGGTTAGCAGGCTGATGGTGGTGCTCCTCCCTGTTTTAGGTATGCAACGGCGGAGAAATGAGGGTGTGAGAGCTCCAGTAGCCCCTTCCAGGGGCGTTCCCAATCGTTATGGTTGGGTGACTAGTGATGTATGGGGCGTTCCGTCGCGGATGACGGAGGGCGACCTTCAACGGCTCCGTGATCAGGGGGGCCATCTGTGGTGGTGGTGATGAGGAGGGGCGGTATGAGCTCGTCCTCCCGGATGCCGACGAGCGCGTTTGTTACTTGAATCTGCATTCCCCCACCGTTCCGGATTGGATGTGGGTTTATGAGTCGATGTTCACTCGGCTTGGCGTGCGACTCCCCTTCTCGCCGTTTGTTCAGGATCTGTTGAGTCGGTGTTCCGTGGCGCCGTCTCAACTTCACCCGAACAGATGGGCTGCTGTGCGGTCGTTTGAGTTGGTGTGCCGGTATCTCGACCTTCCGGCTTCCGTTCCTGTTTTTCTTTTTCTTTTCTTATGCACTCTCTCGACTAAGGAGGGGAAGCATAAGAAGGGGTATATGTCTTTCCGTGCTCAGCCTCATCGCCGTATTTTTGGCTTATTTGAGGATTCTTTTCATGGTTTTAAATGGGAGTATTTCAAGGTGCGTCCTGTCCAGGGGCACCATCCATTCTGGCTGTCGCCGGAGGGCGTACGTCAGTTTTCGACATACTGGAATTTCCAAGCTGGCCCGTCGGTTCTGACTAAATTCACCTACGATGGTTTGTCCCAGGAGGATAAGGACGTTGCCAATGTTTTGTGGCATTTGTTTGGTGAGCGTCCGTTGAATCCTCGGGACGTTATGGGGGATCCCGAGGCTTGTCGGGCGTATATTGGTGTGTGCCTTGTCTTCTTTTCCCGATTTTATGTGTTCTATTTTTCTCTTTTTGTAACTTACTTTGTTATTTTTTATTTCTTTCAGTTGAGATGGCTGGTGGGCTGACTTCTCTGGCTAGGTTGAAGGCGGCGATGGGCCGGGAGGAGGGATCCTCGTCTCCTTCTACCCCTGTCTCCAATCCTGCCGTGGAATCTCAACCGGTTTCTCAGGAGGTGATTTCCTCGGCTGCACGGGCCGAGGTTCAAGTTTTCCCTGGCCCTGCGAACTCTCCTGAGGTTGTGGTGGTGTCGGCTGCTGAGGCTTCTCGGAAGAGAAGGAGGCCTGAGGACCCGAGCAGCGAGACTTTTGAGGAGGGTTTGGTGCCTAGTGTGATGGATCGTCGTTTTGATGCCCCGGGTTTCATTGATCAGGATTTGATGCCTGGTACGGAGCCTTATTTTGATGGCTGTGATGTCTCGTTCCAGGCCAAGTCGGTGTATCGTGCTCTCCTTCGTTCTGCTGTTGTTGTTCGGAAGACTGAGCCCGTGATGGCTCAGGTCGATTTATTGGACAAGAAACTTCGCCAATCTCAGGCTGAGGTGGCTAAGTTGAAGGAGGAGCTCGAGGCTGCCGAGATTGCGAGGGAGAAGGCGGTGAAGTCTTCTGAAGAAGCCGGGGCGGAGATTCTCCGGCTCTCCGAGGTTGAGACTTCACTCCTTTCTCAGCTAGGTGAGGAGCGGCGCAAGGCTTCCGATGCGGGTTCCCGGGCTGCCGTACTTCTTGGTGAGACGGAGGCTCTGACTGCCGAGGTTGCTGCATTGAAGAGGGAGAAAACGGAACTGCTGGCCGATGCTAAAGGATCAATTGCTGCTACCGAGGAGACGATGAAGGCGCAGGCCCTGGTGCTTGCTCCGGGAATGGATGTGTCCGTGATGGGAGCATTCAAGACCGTTCGTGATGGCCGGATAGTCGACCTCGAGTAGCTTTATCTTTGTAATTTTTGTTCTTCCGCTCTTTTAGACTTACTTTGTTTTTTGGATACTTTTGGTTTGGCCGTGGGCCGTGTAACCGTGACTCCGTAGCTTTTGAATTTTGTTTTAATGACTTTTCCAGCCGTTCGGGCTCTTTTCGTATGTTCCGTTTTAAAGCTATTCCGTTTAATTAATCTTACTCCCATATTTGGGATGAGTGGACCGTCGTGTGGTCGGGTTTATATGGATATTCGTGGGTTGGGCCCGGAGGGTGATCGGTCCTCCAGTTGTGGCCGTGTCATTGTTCCGTATTTGGGACATTGTGTGAAAAAATAAGGAATTTAGGGATAGCTTTGTAATGTGATTTTATTGATGGGTGGGCCTCGTTAAAACCCTCCGTTGTTGGCGGGAAAGAGTACCCGAGTTTGATACATAGGCGTAGGTTGTGAACTCTCGCCGAATGACTCCGTGGTTGTATCTTAGGCTGATTCTTTGTTTTAGGGCTAGCTCTCTGAGATGGGCTACGCTTCTTATTTCGTCAGTGAGGTCTCGTTCTGCTTTTTCGTCGTTGCCTCCGATTGTTCTTCGCGGGCTTGGGTCGCCGATTTCAACTGGGATAATAGCTTCCGTGCCGTAGGTTAATCGAAAGGGGGTTTCCCCGGTAGCTGTCTGGGGGGTCGTGCGGTACGACCATAAGACCGATCCGAGTTCGTCCGCCCATAGCCCTTTGGCTTCGTCGAGTCGTTTCTTGAGGCGTTTGACTATTATTTTGTTTGCTGATTCCACCTGCCCGTTTGTTTGGGGGTGTTCTACCGAGCTAAAGCGGTGGGATATGCGTAGTCCACTTAGGAATTCCTTGAATTTTGTGTCGGCGAACTGGGTTCCGTTGTCCGAGATGACGATCTCGGGGATCCCGAATCGGGTGATGATTTGTCGCCAGAGGAATTTTCGACATTGGGTCGCCGTGATAGAGGCTAGTGGCTCGTCCTTGATCCATTTGGTGAAATAGTCTATGGCGACGATGAGATATCGGAGTTGGCCTGGTGCCGTGGGAAAAGGTCCGACAAGGTCGATCCCCCATGTGCCGAATGGCCATTCTGCCGATATGATGCTGAGCTGGTGCGGGGCGGCTTGGTGGATGTTGGCATGCCTTTGACATTTATCGCAGTTTTTCACTAGTTGCATGGAGTCCCGGATGATCGTGGGCCAGAAGTAGCCGGCGCGGATGACTTTTTGGGCAAGGGTTTTACCTCCGATGTGGTGGCCGCAACAGCCTTCATGGATTTCGCGTAGTATGTATTCCGTGCTCCCGGGCTTGACACATTTGAGCAGGGGTTGCGAGAGTCCACGTTTGTATAGTTGTCCTGCGACGACCGTATAGCCGGCGGCCTCCCTTTTTATTCGTTTTTCCTCTTTGGGGTCTTCGGGCAGTGTTCTGTTGAGGAGGTACTGTAGGATGGGGTAGGTCCATGACTTGTGGTGGGAGTGTGTCAGGTGGGTGTCGGCTGTTAGGGATACAGACGGCGTTTTGACGACCTCCTGAATTAGCGATTTGTTGCCGTGTCCTAGTTTGGTGCTAGCAAGTTTAGAGAAGAGGTCGGCTCTGGCGTTTCTTTCCCTGGGGACGTGCTGTATGGTTACCTGGTCAAATTCTTCTTTTAGTTTGTTGACCTTGGCGAGGTATTGTTGTAGTAGGGGATCTCGCGTTTGGTAGTCTCCGTTGATTTGGGAACTGACTACTTGCGAATCCGTGTTGATTTCCAGGATTTTTGCCCCGACTTCGCTGGCTAGGGTTAGGCCTGCCAGGAGGGCCTCGTATTCTGCTTGGTTGTTTGAGACCGGAAAATCATATTAGACCGATTGTTCGATCACGACGCCGTTTTGGCTTTCCAGAATGACTCCGGCGCCTCCGGAAGTGACGTTCGAGGAGCCGTCGACGTGTAGTTTCCATGACTCGGGAGGGGTGTTTCCCGGGGTCATCTCGGCGATGAAGTCGGCCATGGCCTGTGCTTTGATTGCGTATCGGGGTTCGAACTTGATGTCGAATTGGGATAGTTCGACGGACCATGCTAGCATTCTACCCGCTAGGTCGGGCTTCTGTAGTACCTGTTTGACTGCTTGGTCGGTTCGAACCGTTACGGGGTGGGCTTGGAAATATTGTCGCAGGCGTCGGGACGCCGTGAGGAGGGCAAAGGCTAGTTTTTCTAGGCGCGAGTAGCGGGTCTCTGCGTCTTGTAGGACTTTGCTTGTGAAATATATAGGTTTTTGCTCCTTTTTCTTGTTTTCTCGGATGAGTGCCGCCGCGAGTGTTTCTTCCGTTATGGAGAGGTATAAGTATAGGGTTTCCCCTGTTTGGGGTTTGGCGAGAATCGGTGGTTCCGCTAGGGTTTTCTTGAAGTGTTGGAATGCCGCTTCGCACTCCTCTTTCCACATGAAGGGGGCTCCTTTCTTCATTAGTTTGAAGAAGGGGATTGCTTTTTGGGCTGACGCTCCGAGAAAGCGAGATAGGGCTGTCAGTCGACCGGTGAGCTTCTGAACGTCGCGCAGGTTTTTTGGGCTCGTCATCTCGAGGATGGCACGACATTTCTCCGGGTTGGCTTCAACTCCGCGTTGTGTAATCATGAAGCCGAGGAACTTCCCTGCCTCCATTCCGAAGGCGCACTTTGTTGGGTTGAGTCGCATTTGGTGCCTTCTTAGGGTGTCCATTATGACCTTGAGGTCGCTGATGAGTTGTTCGTTTGAGTCAGTTTTGGCGAGCATGTCGTCTATGTAGACTTCTAGTTTTGTTCCGGATAGGTTCTGGAATATTTTGTTGACGAGCCGTTGGTACGTTGCTCCGGCGTTTTTCAAACCGAAGGGCATGACTGTGTAGCAGTACGTGCCGTCGGGGGTGATGAACGCCGTTTTTTCCTCGTCGGGTCGGTGCATGGGTATCTGATTGTAGCCGGAGTATGCGTCCATAAAGCTGAGGTATCGATGTCCGGATGCGGAGTCCACTAGTCCGTCGATGTTTGGCAGGGGAAAGGCATCTTTTGGGCAGGCTTTGTTGAGGTCCGTATAGTCGACGCACATTCGCCATTTCCCGTTGGATTTCTTTACAAGTACAACGTTTGCTAACCAGGTTGTGTAGGGGAGTTCTCGGATGAAGTTTGCTTCGAGCAGGGCTTGTACTTGTCTCTTGACTTCGGCCGCTCGGTCTGCTGACATTTTTCTTCTTCTTTGTGCTACGGGTTTGGCTTTGGGGTTTACGGCTAGCTGGTGGGACATGAAGTCGGGGTCTATCCCCGGCATGTCGGCTGGCGTGAAAGCGAACAGGTCTCTGTTTTGTTTTAAAAATTGGGAAAGGTCTTCTTTTAGGTCATAGGGGAGGTTCCTGTTGATGAAGGTGTACTCGTCCTTGGTTTGTCCTATTTGCAGTTTCTCCATGTCGCCTTCCGGTTCGGGTCTAGGTTGGCCGTCTTGTCGGGCGCCTAGGTCGGCTAGGAATATCCCGGCAGCGTCACGGGATTTTTTTCATAAAGCCAGGCTGGTGTTGTCGCATTCTGCCGCGATTTCCCGATCTCCATGGATGGTCCCGATGGAGTCGTCCTCCGCTACGAACTTCATAAGGAGGTACTTGGTAAAGATGATGGCCGAAAAGTCATTGATCGTCTTTCTTCCGAGGATGACGTTGTAGGCAGTGGAGTCTTTTAGGACCACGAATTCGGCTATGATTGTCCTCCTCTTGTCACCGGTTCCTATGGTGAGGGGGAGTGTGATGGAGCCTTCCGGTTTGAGGAAGTTGTCCCCGAGTCCCGTGACACCGTTGCGGTGCGTCTGGAGATTTTCATCGCGGAGCCCAAGCTTGTCGAAGGCCCCTCGAAAGAGGATGTTGGAATCTGCGCCGGTGTCTACTAGTATTCTTCGGACTAGTCCGGTTCCGATTCTCGCCGAGATCACGAAGGGTGCGTCTTCGGCTGCGGTGCCGTGCTGGCAGTCCTCGGGTAGGAAGGTTATTGCTTTGTTGGTCACGGGAGTTTGGAGAATTTGCCTATTCTCGGTGTCCGGCTGGTCGGCCTCGGGTGGTCCCGTTGATTCTCTTTGGGTGTTGGGTTATGGTGAGGAGCTGAATTACCGCGTTGGGTGTTGCCGTGCTGCCGTTTGTTGGCCGCGACGACCTGGCTGACTTCTTCGTCGTTGATGTAGTCTTTGGCGATGTTCTGGATCTCATGCATGGTCCATACTGGTCTGGTGGTGAGGTGTTTGCGAAAATCTTCGTTCATTAGCCCATTGGTCAGGCAAAGGCTTGCGACGAAATCCGTGAGTCCGTCGACCGTTAGGCATTCGTCGTTGAAGCGGTCGAGGTATTTTCTTGTGGATTCGTCTTGTTTTTGTGTGACCCCAAGCAAGCTGATGGGGTGCTTGGCTTTAGTGATCCTTGTAGTGAACTGGGCCATGAATTTTCGTGTGATATCGTGGAAACTGGTTATGGATCCGTTTGGGAGGGCATTGAACCATTTGATTGCTGGCCCGGCGAGGGTTACCGGGAAGGCTCTGCATCGGACCGCGTCGGCCGCTCCCTCTAGGTTCATTCTGGCTTCAAAAGCCGTTAGGTGTTCTTGGGGATCCTTAGTTCCATCGTACTTCATATCGGTAGGTTTGTCGAAGCCTTTGGGGAGTTTTGCCCTTAGGATTCTTTCTGTGAAGGGTGTAGCTCCCATTATTATATGGTCGTTTCTCGTGCGTTTTGTGTCTCGGTGTCGCCGCTCTTCATCTGAGTCGCGCTGGTGGCTTAGGTCTCGGGAAGCGCTACGGTTGTGCCTTTTGCTGTATCGCCGTCCTGGCGATTTTTCCCGTCTGTGGTCGCGCGAGCTGCTGCGACCGTTTCTCGTATCATGTCGCCGAGTCGGTGACCTGCCGTGACGGGATCTTGACCGGGAAGTCGCATGGCTTCCGTGTTCGTTATAGCGTCTGTTTTTGGTGGTCAATTTGCCTTCGAGCTCTTGGACCCGGAGGCAGAGATCTTGGATGATTTGAGCTGCTTTGTCTCCCGTGTTCTCGGGATGTCGTGGTTCCGTCAATATACGATCATTTGTGTGGTGGATAGCGCTCGTTATCCTAGCTTGGTTTGTGACCTCTTGATGTTCTGGGGTCGGATTTCTTGGTCGAGAGTCCTCCTGACTTGAGGAGGCTTCTTCCGGTATGTCCCCCATTCCGATTTAGTCGGCGCAGGTCCCCACAGACGGCGCCAATGTACAAGATGTCTCTGGTACGGGTTGAGAGATGGATCGGGAACCTGCGGGTCGAGGTGGATGCCGGATCACTTGACTGGGGCGATGGGGGGAGGTACCTGCAAAGACACTCCGACGCTCAAGTCAGAATGGATCTGAGAGGTATAAGGTGTGAGGAATGAATGAATACTTGGAGGGACCTGGGTCCTCTATTTATAGGTGATGGAGAATATCTTATCTTATCTTATTTGGCTAAGATAAGGGAGACGTTTGAATTCGAAAGTCGGTTAGGAATCTGAGAGTGCCGTTTTCGGGCCTTCTAGAAGTGGGAAACGGGTCGGACCCGGGGAACCGGTGTTGGGTTCGGTCTTGGATCCGGGATGGTGGGCCGGATCCGTAACAGTCAGTAAGCTAGTCAGCTTCCCATCTGCATATTTATTTTGTCAAACATGGAGTTGGTCTAAAATTCAAACTGGGTGTTATAGACGTACAAAGCTTCAACTTGCCGTTAGTTTCAACTTTATCAGTTATTAGAATCAAAAGTTAAGTAAGTTATAAGTTGATGCTTCTATAGCAAGAGAATAGACTTTTCTGCAGAAACCACTAATTTGCAAAAATTCATTCCTCTTAATCTACTCATCAATAAGTTCTGAAATTTTTATAGGACATTTAAAACACACCAAGGTTTCACAGAAAAATAATTTTATTCAAATCAGTGGTCTAGATTGCTCCCAAAGTTTGTTCCAAGTCGCTGCCAAATGTGAAGAAATTCTGCATCAAGTAATTTAACAATCTCATATATCAAATTTCACAACTAAACTTATAACACTTCTAAAACCATAATTCTATCTTCTTTTTGATTAAACAAAGTTGTTAGAATGTTGAGTACAGCCCCAAGAACACAAAATCATCAATTCACATTTTTACAAGTATGTATACATAATTGAACATTCACTTTTTTTGTATCATATCAAAACAGAATTCAAAATACACATTTCATTAATCAAGCATATAATGAATCATCAATCACAGCAGCAAACATAGCATTCTATCTATCCTATCCCTTACCTTTCTTTGAAAATCACAAACTAAATTCTGCTCCTCTACTTATCTGGAATCAGAAACCCTAACAATCACAAATTCATGGCTCTGTTACTTCATCAAGGCCAAATGGCTGAATCAAAATGGAACAAGAGAAGAATTTCTTACTCTTGTAAGTGTTTGTTCATGAATGGTTTGGTCACTAAATAAAGAAAATGGAGCACAATGAAGATTGAATTTTCGAACTGGAAGAAGAATAGAGGAACAGGAATCGCTGGTTCTTACCCAGTGGAAGAACGTTGAAGAGATTGAATGGTTGGGGGTCTTTAACTTCGATTATCCTTCTGCTCTCCTATGTGCGCCGAAGATGATGATGATGATGATTCAGCTTCTTGTTCTTCCTTCTTCTCCCTTTTCTTTTCTTCGTTTGGGATGAATAAGAAGGTGGTATACAGAAGAGAAGAAGGGGGCTGGGCTGTTGATGGAAGGCTTCGTGACTTCCTCTCTTCATCAACATTAATAGGAAGATGTGGAACCATAGTTTGTTGCGGTGCTCAGAGGGAGAATTGCTGATTGCTGTGGTTTGGTTTAAAGAAGAAGTATGGTTCGGTTGAACCAAAGGTAATGAAAAATCAATAGTTTAAATCTTGGTTCATCAAACAACCAAGAAAGCATTTCGGTCATTCAATTTGGTGTGGTCTTGAATTAACTGATATTATGAACAATTAAATAGATGATAAATAACTTATAGGAATAATTATTCCACAAAATAGTTAAATTATCGAGTCTCACCGTTAATTAAACCAGAATAAAAATATTTAACTTGACGAGATAAGTTAAAGTATATTTCTCTGTCTTAATATCTATCTAGCAGTCTAGCACACATACATATATATTTATATTACAAAAAAAAGATTTTTTTATTTATTTTAGAATTCACTCAAAATATTTGGAGTACAAAATTAGATTTACAGACCGTCAGTTTTTAGTGTCGAAAAAATACACTATTCCTTATAGTGCAAGTGACATAATAGTTCATATTAAAATGATAACTTATTCCAAATAAAAATAATTTGTAAGTTGAGTTAATATTCAAAATCGTCCCTGAAAGATACATCATTCTCCATATGAGTCCCCGAATGATAAACTTAATTAAAATCGTCCCCGAAAGATGTCGAGCATAACCACGTTAGTCCTTCCGTCAAATCGTCCGCTGAGCTGGCTAACGTCGGGTGACGTGTACCGTGAAGTGCCCGCGTGGGCCTAGGGCTGGCAATTCATACCCTACCTGCGGGTACCCTACCCGGTCCAACCCGTTCGGGTAGGGTAGGATACCCTATCAGCTGCAGGTAGGGTAGGGTACGGTCCGGGTATGCCTGCGGGTAGGGTAGGGTACGGGTTTAGGGTGTACCCTACCCTACCCTATCCGCACCTCAAATATAACACATATTTTATAAAAATTAGATATATAGTGAAGGAAGTGAGAGTTAAGCCCACAACCTCTCTTATGTAATGACTTACAATAAGTGAACAACCACTAAACTAGTTAGTTAATTTAGTAATTTAGAGCATTAGTTTGTTATTTTTTATGTTATTAATATGTATAAAATTTGAAATGATTGAATTTTATATTTACTTTGAAAAAATTTGATATTTCTACGGGTAGGGTAGGGTAGGGTAGGGTTTAGAACTTTAGAGTGCGGGTAGGGTTAGGGTTGAGAGATTCTCAACCCGCGGGTAGGGTAGGGTAGAGTTTTAATAAAATTTTCAACCCGCGGGTAGGGTTAAGGTAGGGTCCAAACCTTACCCTACCCTACCCATTGCCAGCCCTACGCGTGGCACAGTAACAAAACGACGCCGTTTTGAATTAATGGCCTCCAGAAGCTGAGACGACATCGTTTGATCTCCAGAAGAGATTCAAAACGTTGCAACCCATGACCCCCTCTGCCAACAAGCATCTCACTCGGTTTCGCTCCAAAACTTGTCGTCTGCGTCAAGCTATGCCCTAAGCCTTCGACCCAACAATTGAAGCAGGCCATTAACCTTCGTCAACGTAGGAAGACCGGTAGCCTGGAAGAGGTATTGGTACTGAATACAGCGGTGATCGTCTCCTGGAGCAGCATTGGTAGTGGAGGAAGCCATCTCGACTTTTATAGGTAAGAATGAATCGTTTTTCTTGTTTATTGCTGATCAGTAGAGACGGTTCCCAACTTCTTTACATCCAAAGAATCCAAACCGCTCACACCACTCTCACTGCAGTTCATGGAGAATGATTGTGTTTGTGACAGTGTTTCAAGTGCATCAGAAAAAGCATAATCATCATCATCATTATCCTTGTTCACCTTTTTCTCCTCCACATTAGACCTAATCTCAACAATGCTCTCAGCTTTCTTTTCTCTACCACCATCCATTTTATTTCTAACCACACTGACATTGAAAGAGTTTGATCTATTTGTAGCCCTGATCTTATTTGCAAGTTTAGAATCCTGTTTGAAACAAGCATTTGTGGATTTTCTAGGGGGAAGCCTTGGACTCTGCTAAGAGAATCCTAAAACTCTGCTAAGAGAATCCTAGTTCCGACTCTTGAAACCTGAAAATGAAAAAGGATAGAAGAACCGATCATTCATAATTCAAAAATAACAACAAAGAGCAGAATTTCTGATTCAATTCAGCATATCTTGAACTAAGTTCAGAGACGAAACAGAGAAATGAAAGCACTAGTGAGCACAGTTTAGGCCATTAAGCAGAGAAAAAAGAGAATTTACACAACATTATAATAGTACTCTATTGGAGTTAGAGAGTTGGAAAGAATAAAAACCTTTCAAGTTGTAAAACTCTCTTTAAGCCAAGGAATCAAAACATAATGAATGAATTGAATAGTAGTGGTACAAAAGCTTATAAGAGAAATGAAAGGTAATGAAGAGAAGAAGATCAAAATATCAAACTTGTAAATAAGGGTGCATAGAAATTGCAATAGAGTTATGGTTGCAGAGCAAAAGAAACAAAAGAGGAAAGTGGTTTCAGTAGTCACAGGTGGAGTAACCTTTTGTGAAGAGAGTCATGAAAGGACTAAATTAAAGGTGGTAATGAAAATAAGAGAGAAAAAGTAAAAGGCAGAGTATATAAAAAAAGCCACTACAAGTCATAGCTGATTGAGACACCACCCATACTCACTCAATTTGCAGTGTACATAACTTGTGAGTTTGATCTCCATGGATTGAAGCATGTATTATTTAATGTATTTTAGATGGTACTTATCACAATACTTTGACTACTTACTTTGATTACTTATCCTGTTTATAGCTTAATGCAATAGTGATATTAATTTGTTTGCAATATTCCACAATGCCAGTAATTGAGACTTGGGAGTTAACCTTAAACAGTACTAATCAAAAGTCTATTCTCATTCAATATAATCAAACCAAATCATTACACTCTTACATTTCAACAGGATTTTTTCTACTTACAAATACATATCAAACAGCAAATGCTCACATTAATCATAACTATCACAAACAAGAAAATTACTAACAGTTTCAAATATCTAACTTCAGCTTCCAAGTTATCTATTCTCCATGCCTCCTTCACCCTCCTTCAGTTTTGGAATCTTCCTTAGCACCTGCTTCAACCACTGCTTCATAGTCATCACCATCAACCCACTTAAAGTAATTACAGTGATTGTCCTTCTGCAAATTTAAAAATCAGACAAGAATACAATGAATCACACCCAATAACACAGAAGAAGATGGAAAAACTTCAACACTTTCAAAACAACGTACCCGGTACCTTGAACATGTATAGAATAATCTGTCTGGGTTCTCTGCTGTCCCAGATTTTTTTATCATAGCCTTCAACCCGCAGAAACATGCTTCCTCATGACTCTTCCTCCTCATTCGCATCGAACCACTGGAACCGTTACTCTCGTGTGACCGAAGAGATACCCCACCACTACGACATCCATTTCCCGTCTCCATCCTCCCAACCACCCAACAATTCCAGAATGCGACTTATTTATCATCGCATTTAGGATTAGGGTTCATCAAATTGAGGGACTGATTTGATTTCTTTAAACGAACTTACCTAGTCAGCAACCCCATGGTACACGTAGACCTTAGCCACCCAGGCACTTCACGGTACACGTCACTCGACGTTAGCCAGCTCAGTGGACGATTTGACGGAAGGACTAACGTGGTTATGCTCGACATCTTTCGGGAACGATTTTGATTAAGTTTATCATTCGGGGACTCATATGGAGAACGAGGTATCTTTCAGGGACGATTTTGAATATTAACTCTTTGTAAGTTCCACTTTGTCATTATTAAATTGTCAATTTTTATAAAGTTATCTTATAACTATCTTTATAATTAATAAAATAAACGAATAAAAGTTTACATTGTTCATTGACAATTGTATTGGAGAAACTTGTTCTTAGGAATTTTTGTTGTAATCCTCATAAAATAAATTGACAAACTAGTCCTTTATTTAAAAAAATAATACACAATTAATCTCTTAATTGTACTATTTTTTGGGAAAAAAGAAAGTAACAACATTAAGTAATCATTTATAAGGTGACATTATTGAAAAGCAAAATATACAAGCTAATATTTTAAGGTGTTGTGCCATACTATAATTTGTCGATTGATCTTGCAAATTGTAATTTTACACCATATATAATTTTTTCTCACTGATTCGGGTGATTTTGTGAAAAATAGATTAAGTGAAAAATAATAGTTAAGGTGAGAGATTAGGGGTAAGTAAACTTGTGAGGAAGACACTTCTTTTAATGGCGAATAAACAATACAAGAACTAATAGTGAGGAAGAGAGGTGGAGAACAAGTGTTGAGACCTCCACTAATATCACAAGAGGATGAACGAGCTTTGTTTAAAGTGGACATGAATGGTTTACAGAGAAGAGAAGCTCTCAGAAAAGGATGAAGGTGAAGGTGAAAGTAAAGGATGAAAAGGGTTTCAAGGTCTGTTTTGACGCGTTTTAAATTTGAATACCTGGATTTGGAGAGACACATAAGAAGGGGAGAACACCTGGGAGGATAGGGGAGAGCGTGTTTCTCATCATTTTTGTTAGGGTATTTTTTACACAGCAGCACTACCATCCAAACCCTCTGTCTTTTTCAACATTTGAGAGTTTTTTTAGGACAAAGGACACTCCCATATTCAACATTGCTCTGTCTTCTCACTCTGTCTTCTTATTTGGTAAGACTCTTTTTCTTCTTTTCTTGCTTTTGTCTTTGGTCTTGCTCCCTTTTTTTGTCATATAATGCGTACTCCTATTTTCTTGTATGAGATTCTGGCACTTGAATATCTACTATTGTATATTTGACTTTTTTTGTATTGTTCTGAACTTTTGTTACTCTGTACTCGTTCTGTACTCTTTGTTACTCTGAACCCTTATTATTATGTTCCCTGCCTTCGTTCTCATGTAACCCCTCTCAGCCCCATGTATATTGGGTTGCTAATTTTGGAATTAGCTGTAGGGATTCTTTGATAAAGATCTTTCACCTTACAACTTGGATGTTATATCCTCATTTGTACATGTTCTCATTTGTATATATTTCCAATGGCATCACAAAATAAAAGAAATTGAGTTAAACATCATGAGAAATATTCATCCGCAACTATAAAATAGATATTTAAAAATAAAAATAATTTAGTTAAATTTTTTTTTATAGTATAGTCATAAGTAATTTGTTTATAAACTTTTTCAATTAGAACAAATTTTTAGTGTTCCATATTTATATTCTTTCAAAGCTATAGACGTATAATGTTTTGCAATATTTTCATATATGTCACCAAATGAAATATGATATTGTGAGGATATGAGGAGTTAGTGGCCTTATCGAGTAAAAAATATGATGAATGATTTTCATACCTTTGCTTTTTTGTTTCATTTGAGAACTCCTTGGTTGTTTTCTTGACACGCGATGCTTCTTTGGCTTTTTCAGAATTTCTTGAATGTTCTGCAATATTCTCCTTTATATTTTGAACATTTTTGTCGTTGGTATTTGCGTGATATTGATGTTCACTCTATTTTGTTGTTGCTGCTCTCCTTCTTTCTCCCTTTTTTTTAGGAATTGTTTCTTTTGTTGCCATGCCTCGTGTGAAACTTGCTGAGATAGTGGATAGTGACCCAGAGGACTCTAGTAATAGTTTGGGTACTGACTCTTCTGTGAATGATATGGACGACGTTCCTGAAGAATATGCGATAGGATTTTCTGAATCTATCCCCTAACCTTGGGTGAAACCATCAAATAAGAGGGCTACTTTTGTGGATCCTCCTCTGATGAAGAAACCTTTTTTGGACCCTCCTTCTTCTGGCTTGTTATTAGGTATGGATAAAACTATGAAACCCGCCTTTGATTCTTCAGATTGTAGAGTTTTGGGTGAATTTGTTGAGAAGCCTTCATATCAAGTGGGTCCTACTCTACTTTGTTCTCGGTTGAAGCGCCAAGAATTTCCATGGACGTCTTTTAAATCTGAGGCAGCTACTCACATAAATAAGGTGAAGACTCGTCAGTCCTCGAGAGGAGAAGAGGTGGTTGGCGACAAGCAAGATTCCAAGAAGAAGAAGATTACTGTTAAGTATTCTTACTCTAATTGGTCTCGTTATTTCTTTGGTGATTTCCTCAATGGTGAGTTTGTCCCTGCTCCTGCTGTTTCCTCAGATCTTAGGGAAGCTGCTTTTGTTGCTTATTGGTTAAGTAAATATGTATTTTTGGGACCGGCGGATGAGTGTATGAGCCATGGGGTATTTCTTTTAGCCTGCTTGATATCTAGAGGAGAACGTTTACCATTGGCTCCTATGTATCTCGGCAGCTTATATACGCGGCTTGATCAATTTTCCCAGCAACTCAAGATTGCTCATGGTCGCTTTCCAGTTTTGTCTTTCATTGACGAAATATTTCTTCGATTTCTTTCTTTACTTGAGCTTCTATTTCATTGGAGAATTTTCTAGGAGCTTGCTTGACAGGAGTTGCTCCTTTCCTCACGGCTAAATTGTGGGTCACCAGGTTTGGATCTAACCCTGGCATTTCATCATAGTTCCAAGCGAACACATCTCTGAACTCTGTTAATAATGCTATCAAATCCCTTTTCTCCTTCTCCCCTAGAGTTTTGCACACGAACAAAGGCCTCGATGTTCTTCAGTCCCTAGATTAATCTCTTCCAACTCTTCCTCCTTCTGCTTTGCTTCATCTTGGAGTTGGAAAGGGGTGTTTTCTATGCTGCTTTGCAGATGTTCTTTTTCTTGTATACTTAGGATGTCGGGGCCAGGGGAGTTCTGGTAATTTTCCTCTGCTGGACCCCCGAGTTCCTATAGGATACACCACCGATATCCTCCACCTGGGAGAATTTTCTTACGAAGCCCTAGGTCTTCGATTGCTGTTGCTCATTTTTTGGTGTTTTCTTTTGGTGCTTCCTCCATCAGGGTGTCCTTCCGTACTGCTTTTTGTCTGGGTGTTCCGATGGCGCATTCCCACACAGGCCTTATTTTGTTGACCCCTGGTAATGCAAGCTCTTCATAGAAACTCGCATCCACTAAATGTGCTTCTCCCGCATCAAATGGTGTTACAGTGGCTGAGATGCTAATATCCTTCCCTCTCCAGCTAGACTTTATGCATTGATGCCAACTTGAAGGAACGCACCGATGTAAATGAATCCATGGACGTCCCAGTAGGATGTGGTAGCTAGAGCTTCCATCCACCACATGAAACTTATTATTGGTTTTTATGGGGCCAACCTCCAAGACAGCATTAACATACCCTCTAGATTTCACACCCACTCCATTAAAAGCATTGAGCCCGACTTGAGTAGGCCTTATCTGATCAGTAGAACCTCCCATTTCTAGAAATATATGAGTGGGTATGATGTTTACTCCTGATCCAGCATCCACCAAGGCCCTTCTGACCTTCATGCCTTCTACCACTGCTTCCACGTACAGTGGTTTATTATGGTAGAACTCCCCATTAAATGAGTCAGGGTCCCGAAACACTAGGGCGTTTGCATGGGCCTTTGCTAATCTTGTGAGCTGAGCGTTGATGCCCCCAAAACCTTTTTCATGCTTCTGAATGACTCCTATTAGAGCTCTGGCCACCTCTTTCTGAATGTGGGGTTCCAAGCCAAGTTGGTTGAACATGATTCTACAACCTCGAGACTTCAAAAGACCTCTTGTCAAGGTGTCTTCATCCAAGGACTCCTCCACGGTAACCATCTCTTCTGCTTCATCTACGATCTCTGTCAGCATTACCTCTCCTTCAATGCCTATCATTCCAACATCATGTTGAGGAAAAGGAGTGCTTTTTACACCTTCTTGGTTTTGTTCCCCATTTAGGAGTATCTTCCCTTCCTTTACTTGCCTATGAAACATCGTCCTCACCACATAACAATCGGTTAACCCATGGCCCTTATTGCGGTGCACCATACAATATCTTGGATCTCTCAAGTCTTCAGATGTTGGTGGCTCTCTATCTGTTCTGGGGTTTAATGTTCCATCCTCAAACCATCCATTTACGACAACCATGGCCTGAGCTCTGGAGAGAGGTAGTGGGGTGGAGGACTGTTTTTCTTAACACCCTTAGAATAGGAACTTCTTCTGCCCCTGCCATCAACGACACACACTTCCAGAGGAGAAACTTCTTTATATCTCCTTCCATTGCGCTTCATTGCCTCTGTTATGTCAGATGCTCTCTTTAAGAGCTCAGAGAAAGTGTTTATGTTGCTCATAGAAAGATAGATTTGGGATCCATCTTCCACATTTCTAATACACCCGTACACCAATTGTGGCTCTGGGAGAGTGTCTATACAAAGTAAAGCTTGATCTCTGTACCTCTTGACGAACGCTACCAATCCTTCTCCTTGTCTCTGTTTCACTTTCCCCAGGTCCATGATGTGCATGGAGGGTTCCTCTTCCAGGAACTTGTTGCAGAACTCCGTTACTAATTGCTCCCAGGTGTTGATGCTACTGGCTTTCAACTTGCAATACCACGTGAATGCCCTTCCTGTCAGTGATTTTGAGAACTCCTTGATCTTGAGCTCCTGGTGGTTCCTGAACACCCCGAGGTCGTCCAAAAATGACAGGATGTGTTCTTTGGCACTTTCAGTACCATCAAATTTACGAAAGGTAGGTGGTTGGTACCCCTTAGGGTATGGTTTTGCCAAAATATGATGCCCGAATGGTGGACTTATCTCCCAAGTGGGCCTCTCGCACCCAGATTCTGCTCCTCCATGTGTTCCTCTTCTTGGTTGTGCCCGTCCTCGTCTTGAGGTGATCCCAAGCTGAGGTTGAGATCCCGAGGAGTTATTGAGCGTCGCTTAGGTGGTCGATTCTGCCCAGGATGAGTATTGCTAGATTCAGCCATCACGTCGAAGTGTTCCTCCCCAGTGGAGTCGCCAGATGATTCGGGTGATTTTGTGAAAAATAGATTAAGTGAAAAATAATAGTTAAGGTGAGAGATTAGGGATAAGTAAACTTGTGAGGAAGACACTTCTGTTAATGGCGAATAAACAATACAAGAACTAATAGTGAGGAAGAGAGGTGGAGAACAAGTGTTGAGACCTCCACTAATGTCACAAGATGATGAACGAGCTTTGTTTAAAGTGGACATGAATGGTTTACAGAGAAGAGAAGCTCTCAGAAAAGGATGAAGGTGAAGGTGAAAGTAAAGGATGAAAAGGGTTTCAAGGTCTGTGAAGAAGAAGATGATCAAGGTGAAAGTGAAAAGTGAGAGTGAAGGATGAAGGATGAAGGAAAAGATCGAAGATGAAAAGGTTTTCAAGGTGAAGTTGAAAAGCGAAGTCTGGTTGAAGGTGAAGGTGAAAAGTGAAGTGTGGAAAGGTTTTTTTACAGAGGTGGCTTGGGGTCCTTTTTATAGTGTAGAACGATGATGAAGAGGACACCCCTTGGCCAATGGTTTTAGTCTGACATTTGGTTTACTGTTCTTTCCAAAATATTTTTAGGTATTTGGGATCACCTCAAGTCTTGTCAACTGAAAAGGGTAAGAAGTTGATTCCCACACGTTAAACCAAAGCTTCTGACATGTGACATTAGTGAAGGGACATTTAGTTTGGTTTTCTTTCAACTAGATGACACATTTACACTCCAAATCCAACCAATCCACTTCCACCAATATAGTTCCCACGGAAGAGAAATTCAACTCCTCAAGGTGTTATTTTGGGTTCCATCCTTTTAGTCCAATACCTTTAGGAGGAACTTAACTTTTTTTTTACCATGTTTGTAGGTCATTATAAAAATAATTATGTACAAAAAAAATTTATATTTTTAGTACACAATCACTCACAAATTATTTCTTAGTTTCACTTAAGTCTTTTATGACGTGAGATCAAATTTTGTCAGATAAATTGAAAGAAAAAATTACAAGAATCTATCTTCTCTATTCTTTCCTATTTATTCAAACAAGTACTGAAGTAGGTTGAATTTATTTTATTTATATAAACTAAAAACGGTTGTGATTCATAACTAATAGACCTAACAATCAAATACGATAGCGAAATTTAATTTAATAAATAATAAATAGCAAGTGAAAATGAGACCCATGCAACGGTACCAATTTTTTGTCGGGCATGGTGGATATCCTCACATCCACAAGACCACAAGCAATTGGATGTATATCTTGAATTAGACTTTTTGAACTCAAAAATTACTTTTTACATTCATATATATTTATTATTTTTAAACATTTAAAATATTATAAAA
>NC_029787.2:72695970-72697685 GCF_000816755.2 Arachis ipaensis
TAATCGTAAATGAGTAAAATTAATTTATAATTAAAAAGATGATTTTTATGTGATAAAAGTATCTAAAAGTTAATTTTATTCATATCTAAATTTATCAATATCTGAAATTTTAAAGAAGTAAAAATAACATTTTTTTTATGAGTACAAAGTTAGTTTCGTTTATTTATAAATAAATTTGTTAATCTTCTAAATTTTTATGGGTAGAAATAATAATTTATTTTTTAATTATATATCAAATTTAACTTGTAGAATCTCTTTTTTCAAAATTTGAAAACAAACTACTCTTGAATTTGCTATCCATGTGTATAATGTGTGTATATATGTATAGGTGTTGCATATTTAAATTTCTTCTTAGTCTTATTCATTCGTGTATAATTGATTTCTAGAGTCCAAACGATATAGTGTTGTGTGTAAAACATGGAAACAAATATTTTAATGCAATTCATATAAACTTAGAATTTTCATATAGTGACAACTATGTGATATTTTCATGTTTTTGCTCATTTCTCTCTCTTTTATTTTTCTATCTCTTTATTGAAGTAAAAAGGATTGAATAACAATTCAATATGATTTTATTATTTTTCTTCATATTTTAGTTTCGAAAGAGAAAGAATATTTTCATTTCCTTCCTCTTTTATTTCAAGTAACAGGAAAGGAAGTACAATTTTTTTCTCTATTTTCTTTCCATTCTCTCTCCCTTTCTCAAGAAAAGATTAAAATTATTAAACTTTTTATAAGATATTGTATCAATCTATATTAACATCTTTTATTGAATAGGGGTCTGAAACCACTAAAATTTCATCTAAATATAAATAAGTTAACATAATATTCTTTGTAAATTTAGTACAAAATTTCTTTAACGATTTTAGATAAAAATTTTTACTAAACTATACCTTAAAAATAGAAAATGCTTATGGTTACTCTTGTGGGAAAAAAAAAATTTTTTTAAACCATTGTTTCCCCTATAAAGTAGCATCCAAAAAAAGTTTGACTTGTGGTCAATAATTATAAGGTTTACAATACCAAGTCTAAATCATAATCAACATATAGTTGAGCATGCATTCCATAGAATTCCTCTAATTTCTTCCTCGAATGCTATCAATGTGTACCACCGTTTCACCACCATCAAATACTATCTCAAAATCTTACACCACCATCAATAATCTTCTAAATGATTCACTCATCGAAATATTTTGCAGGCTTTCTTGCAAATCTCTCTTCACATGCAAGAGTGTCTCAAAGCATTGGTGTGCAATAATTTCCGATCTTAACTTTCATTTTATATATCTTACTCACCAACATAGACTTCTCCAAAATTTGCAATGTGAAGAGAAAGACATAGATCAACATAGCTACATCCTAAAACCATACAATGCACTTGTTATAACATCAAAGGTACCCTCCTTACAATTTGGGTGTTCTGAAAATAATTTATCCTTAAATTTTCTAGGCTCAAAATTCAACCCCACCAATGAGGTTCAACTGAGATCCATATTGAAGTGTGTTTTCGGTTGTTGTAATGGCCTGCTCTTATGTGGAAACCCACGCCGATATCACAAATGTATATACTATGTTTGCAACCCACTCACCAAAGAATCGATAGAGCTACCTTGTGCTCCAAGTAATTGCGATCCCAATGGTGTTCTTGTGGGATTCACCTGCGATCCTTATTATCATATTGAAGAAGACAAAGTGTCTATTGTTGCTCCAAAACG
>NC_029787.2:72697810-72718065 GCF_000816755.2 Arachis ipaensis
AAAACTACGTTCAACGTTGAGGTTTTTTCTTCTGAGACCGGAAAATGGAATGAACATGTTCTGTTATGCCCAAAAGGATTTTCTTGTGGGTTTTCTCTTACATCATCGTGTGTTGAACATGACGGGGTGTTATACTTCACAAGTGGAAGGAAGATTCTTATATACAATCCTTACAAAAATGAACAAGTTGCTTCTGTGATTGATCATCCTAGTGAATTTGGTGAAGCATATAGAGGGTGTGTTGGTGTTTGTTGTGGACGTTTACAATTATCCGAATTTCCAATTTCACGTTCTAACAATGCTAACATTCGTCCTTATAGTGGTAGAGTTTGGGAGTTAGATTCTCATCAAGAATGGCAAATAGTGCATGAGTTTTATATTCCTGATATTATCGGATCAATTTTTGACAAGTTACAAGCCATAGAAAGAGAACATGTTAGGGGAAGTAGCAGAATCCTCGCCTTCCATCCATATCTTAAAGGTACCATATTTTTGGAATTTGGTGATCATATTATTTGTTGTAATCTACTAACTCAGGAATTCAAGGCATCAAAATATGGTGGCCTCTCTTTGGGATTTTTGCCTATTACTCCAGTTGTACTTCCTTGGTGGCCAACTACAATTTCTTCTTTTCTCTGAGAGCAATCATATATACCTCCATATTCCATTATTTTCCTTTTTTTTTTCTTTCTTTGATGGTGCATGATTTGAGATCGTTTAAGGTTTGTTACATACAAAATATGGGATTTCATTAATTTATGATTGTAAATACTATGTTAAATATCATGTTAATGAAGTTTTAGATATTTGTTGTTTATGTGAATGTAGAATAATCATGATGCTGCCTTTGGATAGAGGCTTTTGTAATTATTTTCTAACTTGGCATGTTTAAAAGCTTAGCTTAGACAACAAACCCATTAAAAAACTTGTTAAACTAAATGCAATAAAATAGAATTTACATGTTAGTTACGAAACAAAATAATATCAAATCCTCTAATCTAGCCATTTTTATAGTAAAAACCATGAGCTAAATTAAACATGATATTAAAATAAGAGAAAATCTAAGAACCAGCAACTTCTGTGTTTTGTGGCCAGCACTTAACCATCAAAGTAAAAATGAGTGATCTCTTACCATTGGATGTAATCTCACACCATTAAAAATACTATTAATGACCAATTGATAGTTAAAAACCACAAAAGTTACTGATCCCTAGCATTCCTCTTAAAATAATATCCAAATCACATATCCTAAACTAAAATCGCTAGATGTATACTAAAAAAAGTTGAATTGTACTTTGATATTCTTTTATGAAAAGTTGAAAACTGCACTTTAGTAAAACTTATAAAGTTGTTTGATTTGAGAACAACGGAAAGTAGTATATAATCTTGAGAAAATATCTTCTGAAGTGTTTAACTATTTCAAAAACGTTTTGAAAAGGTTCTAAGGCATATGAGAACTAATCAAAATAAATAGATAAATGAATAAAGAAATAAAGTATGTTGAGAGAATGAATAACAAGATGTATATTGGTTCTGCCTTATGCCTACGTCCAAACCTGAACTAAGTGAAGAATTTTATTATTAATAAGTATACAAGATATAATTTCTTTTTAAGCATTCTCAAACTAAGATGACTCATATCACCTTTAATCTAATTACATGCCCATAGATCCCTTTGAGTTGACTGACAATGGAGTAATTTTATGTTTATAAATTATTTTGTATTTAAAACTTCTTGTTTTCTATGACCTTGGATTATGGAGTGCTGTGATGGCTGAGGTTGGAGAAGAGATTAAGGACACAGTGGGGAAGAAGAAAAAGATTCCTTTTCTAGTTTAGACTTGCATTGGCACATCATTTTTCATAAATGGTTGGGTTTGACTAGTTTTATAAATTTGAAACCGATTTATTACAATTTGATTCAGGTTGTTAGTAAACACCCCTGAATTTGACCATGTTCACTTGAAAAGGACCATATTCAAAACTTAAGACACTACAAGAAAATGTTGAGAACTAATTGGAGTTATTGTCGGATTTAGCGGCGTCGATTACTGGTGAATTAGTGTCGGATTTTACGTCGGATATAAGGCAACTTAAATTTTCCAAAATATTAATTGTCGGATTTTATATTCCGATGCTAAATCCGGCAGTGATTAGTGACACGAAATATGATTTGTTGGCGCCAATTTTACTGTCGAACTTTGTCGACGGTAAATTACTTTAGTAAAACACTGCATTTGACCAATTTACCGTCGGAGTATTTCGATGGTAAATCTTTCTTCTCTCTCTCTCTCCCTCTCTCCCCTCTTGTGTTCTCTCGTCGGGGGAGGTGCTGTCGGTGTTGCCGTCAACTGCTGGAACCTTTAGTGCCGCTGCCACTGGACATTCTCGCCGCTGGATCTGTCAGTCACCACTGGGAAGGTTGAGAACACCGCCGCTGTTTTTGGTGGCCACTACCATCAGCGTCGTTGTCACTACTGGTACCACCATGCCTCCAACATTCTGTAGCCACCATCAACGGTAATTTTGGCATAATTTTTTAATTTTATTAAGATTTTTATGAATTTAGAATTTTTTTGTTAAATAGTTTATGAATTTATTGATTAAATTAGTGTAATGAAGTTTGTGACTAGGATTTGGTATAGTTTTTTTTTTACTAGTTTTCAGATTTTTTTTGTGACTTTAGCGTTTTAATAGGTATTTTACCAAATTATTGATTAAATTATGGTAACGGAGTTTGTGGTTAGGGTTTGGTTTGTGATTTTTAGTTTTTTCATATTTTTTGTGAGTCTAGGATTTTATTATGTATTTTATTATCAAATTATTGATTAAAATAGAGTAATGAAGTTTGTGATTATGATTTCTTATGTTAATTTAATGTAAATAAAAATTATAATTAAGTTAATGTAGGTTAAGTGGGGTGAGATTAAGAGTGTTCAATATTGTTGGTGGATGACTTTGTGTAATTTGTTGAATTAATTAGTTTCACTTTGTGAGTTTAATAAGTTTTCTTTTTTATTAGGACGGTGGTATTTCTCTGAGATTAATTGGATTTCGCTTCTTCCGTATTCTGTGTAACCGTGTTTCAGGTAGGTTTTCTATCTCTAACTATAATCAATTGTTTGAGTTTTATGTTTGTTTATTTTTCCTAGAATAACGCTTTAGGACGAAAGTAGGAGAAGGTCGCATAGAGGTGGATTCTCGAAACATTTGTTTACTGAAAAATTGTGGAGTTATAAGGGGTTGTATACTAGAACGGTTAGGATTTGATATGTTATTGAATTTGTGTTTGTTCTAATATATGCTTGCAGTTGTTTCCATTGTGAAAATTGTTATATTTATTTGATGAATATCTCTGAATTAAAAGAAAGTTTTTCCGAAATTTTGTGTGATTTATTTTAAGATTTGTTTGGTTTGCAGAAGATTCTAATTATAGGGTATGCTGTGTCGGATTTTATAAAAAATTTAATAATTTTGTATTGTTCGTCGAATTTTAGGGTGTGTGATTCAATATGATTCCAAGTCACCGTATATGAATGTATGATAGGGATAACAGTGGACAGGGGGATTAAAACCTGAATTCTTTGAGGGAGTTGACGCGTTTGTTGGGCATGTATTCAGCATGGAACCATTTATATCTGAAGAGGTATCTAGGTGTCCGTGTGAAAAGTGTTGGCTGACTAAGTGGCTAGGAACTGTGATATAACGCTTTACCTTTATCGTAACGAGTTCAAAGATGGGTATTGGATGTGGACAGAGTACGAAAAAATGGACGAATAGGGAATTAACAGGTCTGCCTTGAATTTGAATAGGTCTGGCTGTCGATCAATGAGGATTCGGGTGGAAAGAGAACTAAACATGGAAGACATGAATTGGGAGTGTAACCAAGAGAGATACAATGAGATGGTGTTTGATGCAACAAGTGTTATGAAATTGGAAGAGGTTGAAGAAGAGCTTATCCCGGAGGTAAAGATATTTTATCATATGTTAGAATTTGCTGTAAGACTGTTGTTTGAGGGTTGCGTTCATTTAGAGTTGTCTGCATGTGTAAGAATGATGACTATTAAGTCAGAGTCAAATCATATATAAGAGTCTTTTAATAAGTGGGCCACCCTTTGCAACGAACTGGTACTTGTCGAGACCTCTGGCATCTCCCGAAACCATTACGAAGCAAAGATGCTAGTTTCAAAATTGGGTCTAAATTCATTGAAAATTGATTGTTGTTTGAATGAGTGTATACTGTATTACAAGAGGGATACAGACCAAATTGAATGCAGATTCTGTAAATTACTAAGGTTCTAAGTCAAGAGAGAACATATTGGTAAACGACGGTTAAAGAGAGTTCCAATGAAATGGATGCACTACTTGATCCCTAGGCTGAAATGATTGTATGCATCAATGAGTTCGACCCCTCACCTGACTTAGCATAGTAACAAAAAGAGAGATGATAGAATCATGACACACCCGTCACACGGAGAAGCCTGGAAGAATTTCGATCGAGTCCATCCTACATTTGCGAGCGAGCCGAGAAATGTTAAACAAGCTTTGTGCTCTGACGGGTTCGCACCAAATTCCAATTTCGGTAACGCATACTCTTATCGGCTTGTAGTCGTAACACTGTATAACACGAGTCCCGAAATGTGCATGAAAGACCCGTATATGTTCTTAACTTGCATTATACCTGGTCCAGCAATTCAAATGCCAAAATAGATGTCTTTTTGTAGCACTTGGTGGATGAGTTAAAGGACTTGTAGATCCATGGTGTCAAAACGTATGATATTTCGATGAAGACAAACTTCCAACTGTGTGCTGAATTGATGTGGACCATTAACGACTTTCCTTCATATGAGATGTTGTCAGGTTGGTCCACTCAGGGTAGACTGGCATGTCCCATTTGTACGGAGGATACAAATGCATTTTGGTCGACGAATGGTGGTAAGAATTTGTGGTTTGATTCCCATCGAAGATTCTTCGGCATGGATCATCTTTTTCGGTGCAACAAGGACCCATTCAAAAAGAATACAACTGAACACCAAGAGGCACTCACAAAGTTGAGTGGTAGGCAAGTTTGGTATCGTGTCAATAGAATCCTAAAATTCATCGAAAATAGGGTAGGTTTGAGACCTCCGGGATATGGCAGGGAGAAAAATTGGACTAAACAGAGTATATTTTAGGAGTTGCCTTATTGGAGAGACAATTTAGTTTGACATTGTCTTGATGTGATGCATATTGAGAAAAATGTGTTCGATAATATCATGCACACAGTAATAGATGATGAGCGAACAAAGAATAACGATAAGGTACAGTTAGACTTGATGGACATTTGCAAGTGGCCAGATCTGAACTTAAGGAGACTTGATAACAGGTGGTGGGCTAAACCAAAAGGCGATATTTGCTCTAACAAAGGAGAAGAGGCAAAATATTTGTAGGTGGATTAGGGGACTGAGGTTTCTTGATGGTTACGTGACGGAGAAAAATCGTCGGTTTGGAATTTTTACAAAATAATTCCATTGAATATAGATCTAAACCAACAGATAACTCTCAATCAAAGTTTAATTTATTTGTCACTTAAGTCAAACCAATAAAAACCGAGAGTATTTAAACCTCAGATCGTCTTTCAAAGGAATTGCAAGGAAGTGTGCATATTATTGGTTATGAGAATTTTGGGGGTTTTTAGTATGATGAACAAGAAAGTGAAACTACAACTGAGGAACTATAAATGCTAAAAGACACTCATGGTAAGGATTAAGAGTCAAGGTTGTCTATCTAGGTCATTAACCACAACATGGTAACTACAAAGAGTTAATTCCACTTAGTTATCCTCTAACATCGGAGGGTGAAGTCAAGTAGTGGACATAATTGATCCTAAAACTAACTAACAACACTAAATTACCAATCACACTAGGCATTAATGACATCAAGGAACCTAAGTCCTCAATCTCAAGGCAAGAGTGCTAAAATCTACTCTAAAACCAAACCAAGCATTTTATCAAACACTTCGAAGGTATAAAATGAAAGCATGATTGCAATGATAATAAAATCTAAAACTACCAAATGCAAGATAACAATAATAGCAACTCAACTAATCATTAATAAACATAAAAACATCAAATTGCATTAATAGAAATCAAAGTAACAAAAGTTCATAAGCCAAAAGTGACATAAAAGGGAAATTAACAATGTAAACTAAGAGAATCAAGACAAGCAAACAAAGAGAAACAAATGAAACTAGATGAAGACAAGAAATAAAACCTAAATCTAAGAGAGATTAACCTAAATCTACCCTAATTCTAAAGAGAAGAGAGAGATTCTCTCTAAAAAATAACCTAAAACATGATTCTAAACTAAACCTAATTGCTCTCCCCTTGTTTCTTCTTGCATTTGGCCTCAAATACTTCAGAATTGAGTTGGATTTAGGCTTCCAGGAATCTAGAAATCGCCAGCCACATTTTCTTTAAGTGAGTCACGTGCCAAGTGTCATACATACATGGGATGTCACGCGTACGCATGGCCTGACAAAATTCCAATGCACGCGTACGCATGCCTTCTGCGTACGCGTGACTGTGAGTTACTCCAAATCCTAATTTCTTCATGAATTCTCCACTTTATATGCTTTTTCTTCACTTCTTCAATCCAATCTTTACCTTTTAAGCCTGAAATCACTAAACAAACATATCAAGGTATCGAATGAAATTTAAGTGAATTAAATTTAGCAAATTAAGAGCCTAAAAAGCATGTTTTCACTATTAAGCACAAATTAGAAAAAATTCATAAAACTATGCTATTTCAATGAATAAGTGTGGAAAAAAAAGTTGATAAAATCTACCAAATTCAATACAAGATAAACTATAAAATTGTGGTTTATCAATCTCCCCACACTTAAACATTAGTATATCCTCATGCTAAATCCAAGAAAGACAAGAAGGGATATCAATTATTCAATGCAAACTATCTAAATGCAATCTATCTAAATGCATATAACTACACTATCTAACACTATGTATTTATCTATATGTATATGCAGAGTCAAAATAAATCAAATTCCAAGAAAGCATATACACATAATCAAGGGCTTAAACAATCTAAATCAAATGAAATTCACAATTGAATTGAGTTCTACAAAAAAATTTACAAAACTTGCAAGATGAGCAATGATCAAAAATAGAAATATGGAATTGAGAAATCGAATCCCTTACCGTATGTGTATACTCTCTAATTGCTCAAGTGTTTAGGGTTCATTCACTTAATTCTCCCCTAATAATGGTTTCTAAGATTTATTTTTCATCTAACAATCAACAATTATTCTATGCATGCATACAAATATCATGAAAACTTTTCATAGGTTATAATGGGGCTAGGGTCAAGGTAAGGATGCATATGGTCAAGTGAGCTTGAAATTTGAATATTTGATTAACTTAAACTCTCACCTAACATACATAACAACCTACACAATTCAAACGCAAACCTAACTACCCATTCTTCACTTTTTCACACACTCATGCATTGTTTTTAATTCATATTTCATATGCATTATCCTTATTACTTTTTCTTTGGGGTTAACATTTGTCCCCTTTTTTTATTGCTTTCTTTTTCTTTTCTTTTCTTTTCTTTTTCTTTTTTTAACATAATATATATAAGAGTGACTACTGCATATGGTTCACATTGAATGTATGAATATGTACCCAATTTCCAAGATTTTTAACAAAGCTACAAAATATACTTTTATCCTGAAGCGTTGCGAGACTCAATTACTGAGGATAAAGATGCCAAAAAGTTCCTAAAAGATGTTGAAAAATTCTTTGCTAAGAATGAAAAGGTGGAGGTAAGTAGTCTTTTGAGCAAACTTGTTTCCATGAGGTATAAAGGTAAAGGGAACATAAGGGAGTACATTATGGAAATGTCTCATCTTGCTTCTAAATTGAAAGCACTAAAGTTAGAGTTGTCTGAAGATTTACCCGTGCATCTCATTTTTATCTCCCTTCCTGCACACTTTGGGTAATTCAAAGTGAGTTATAACACTCTGATGGACACTTGGTCCCTAAGTGGGCTTATATCTCACCGTGTGCAAGAAGAAGAGAGGTTGTATCAAGATAAGCTCACATGGTTTCTTCTTCTCAGTATAAAAGAAAGCGTGATACTACTGCAGATACACCTTCTAAGCAGAAAAAGGCTAAGAAACAGGATCAAGCTTCAACCTGTTTTTTCTGTAAGAAGGTGGAACACATGAAGAAGAATTATACCAAATATGCCACTTGGCGTGTAAAGAAGGGTATGATTCTTACTTTCGTTTGTTCTGAGACTAGTTTAAGTTATGCACCTATTGATACTCGGTGGGTAGATTCTGCTGCTACTACTCATGTAAGTGTTACTATGCAGGGTTGCATGTGGAGCCGACTGCCAAGTGATGCTGAAAGATACATCTATGTGGCAGACGGCAATATAGTTGCAATCAAAGTTATAGGAACCTTTAGATTATGTTTCACGGGTGGATTTTACTTGGATTTATTTGAGACATTTTATGTACCGTCATTTAGACGGAACTTAATTTCTGTTTCTCGTTTGGACAAATCAAGTTATTTTTGTTTGTTCGGAAACAATAAAGTCAGTTTTCTTTATAATTCGAATAATATTTGCTCTGGTCGTTCGGTGGATAATCTATATAGGCTTGATTTGAATTCCTATAATAATGAAATACTGCAAACAGGTACAAAACAAAAACTAAATGAGAATTCGGCATCATTATGGCACAAACGCCTAGGTCACATCTCTAAACAGAGAATTCAGAGGCTCGTGTCGGATGGAATTCTTGGACCCCTAAATTTGGCAGACTTTGAAGTCTGCATTGAGTGCATAAAGGGAAAAAGGACAAACGAAAGGAAATTAGGTGCCGAGAGAGCTAAAGATATCTTAGAATTGATACATACCGATATATGTGGCTCATTTTCTACTGTCTCTTGGAATGGACAACGGTAGTTTATTACGTTCATAGATGATTACTCTCGTTACGGGTATCTATATTTGATTCATGAAAAGTCCCAAGTCTTGGATGTTTTCAAGTCTTTCAAAGCTGAAGTTGAACTTCAACTTGGGAAGAAAATTAAAGCTGTCAAATCTTATTGTGGTGGTGAATACTACGGAAGATATGACGGTATAGGTGAGCAACATCCCAGGTCTTTCGCTCTTTTCTTAGAGGAGTGCGGTACTGTTCCTCAATACACCATGCCAGACAAACTTAGCATGAATGGTGTTGCAGAGGGAAGAAACTGAACTCTTAAGGACATGATGAGAAGTATGATTAGTCATTCTTCCTTGCCTGAATCACTTTGGGGAGAAGCCTTAAAGACCGCAGTGTACATCCTTAATAGGGTTCCAAGCAAAGCAGTTAACAAAACCCTTATGAAATTTGGACTGGAAAAAGACCCAGTATAAAGCATTTGCACATTTGGGAATGTCCATCTTATACGGCGCATGAAAAAAATTGGACTCAAGAACAATTAGTTGCTACTTTGTTGGTTACGCTGAGCGTTCACGAGAGTACAAGTTTTACAATCCTGCATCAAGGCCTATTTTTGAGACGAAAAATGCGAGATTTCTTAAGGATGTTGAGTTTGGGGAGGAAGGAAATATTAAGAATGTTGCTTTTGATGAGGATTCTGTAACTGATAATGATCAGGTCTTTTACCTATTATTGTTCAAGATATAGTTATAATACAAGAGCACAATGAGAATTCAACTGTAGATCCAGTTATAGTACAAGAGAACAATGAGAATATCATTGTTGTTTAATGATGACAAGTCATCTTAGCCTAGTTTCACTAGCCTTTTTCTTTGTTTTTGTTAGGTTTTATACACTTTCTTGCATTCTAAGTAAGTAATTTGGAATGAAAATGCATGACTTCTTTGAATCAAACAACCACCATTTATTTGATGCAAAATCATGAGGTTTAAGCTAAATTTAATTGATAATTAATTGATTTATAAACCTTGTGAATTTAGTGATACTTTGATTGGTTGTTTTGATTACTTGTAGGTGAAGAAAGAAGAAAAGAAGAAAAGCGTGGCATAAGAAACGTTCCAAAGGAAGCCACAAGCGTGCCCAAGGGAAGCAAAAACGTGGCCAACATCAAGGAAGAAAGGGAAGCTAAGTTGAGAAAGCAAACTGAGCTTCACAAGGAATGAAAGGAGAAAGGCAAGCTACAAAGCTAAGTTCAAATAGTTAACTGAGCACTAAAGAAAGCAAGGAAATGGTACAAAGCTTAGTTAACTAAGTTAACTTTATCGGGGACCTCTCCAAATTAATTCAAGATGAACTTCCTAGGAGTGAAGCCACCAAGTTTCGAACCCATGAGCTAAAGGAAGCAAGGAACACTCCTTGCAATGAAAATCATGAAGAATTAGCCAAAATGCCTCCTCCATGGTTCGAACTTGGAACCACACGCTACTCCTTGCAAGGAAAAATCAAGAGAAATAGCCAAAATGCTTCCCGTGGGATTTGAACTTGGAAATTCCTTGAAACATAAGGAAGGAGTGCCACCAAGCTTGCAAGAAAAATCAAGGGAAAATAGCTTAAATGCTTGTGTCAAGGTTCGAACAAGGGAACTCCATGAGAAGCAAGGGAGGAGCGTCCAACTCCTCCAAAGTAAATTAGCCTCCACTTCCTCCACCAGGATTCGAACCTGGGACGTGAAGGCCGAAAGCTAAGCGCTACAAGGAAAGCTCAGTTGGTTTTTCCAACTGAGCATTGCCTCTCCCAAGCCTCCACACTTTGGCACAATTTTGGCGCACTAAGGAGGGCTGTCTTGCGCACAATGACACGGGCAGCAGCAACTTGGCGCAACAAGGAAGCAAGCCAAGAGCACCATGACACGGCCTAGAGCTCAGTTCAAATTTCCAACTGAGCTCTAGTGTCACACACTCCACCAAGGGCTAGGCGCACCAATTTCGGCACGGATGGCAGCACACTTGAAAGCTAAGTTGGATTTTCCAACTGAGCTTTCCCCTGGAAGTGCAATTTGGGCTAAAAATTGGATTAAAAATCTAATTTAATTCATTTCTTCACCAAATCAAAAGTCCACCCAAATTCCAAAATCCAAGAATAGAAAGTGTATAAATAGGAGTTAGTTTGATGTAATTAGGAATTTTGATTTTTGGAACTTTTTATTTTTACTTCTAAGACTTTTATTTTGAATTTTCCTAGGGAGCTTTTACTTTGAATTTTCTGAGAACTTGGAAGGAGAATTGATCTCTCTTCTTCTTGGTTCTTACTTGAGAACTCTTTCATTTTTCTTGCTTTGGATCTTGGGTGGAGAATTAAAGAACTTCTGTTTCAATCTCACCTTGAGAACTTGTTTAATTTTTCTGCATAATTGAATTCCAATTTCCATTTACTGTTTCATCTTCTACTCTTTCTGCAATTTACTTTTCAGTTTCTTTTGCAATTATTCTTGTTGGATCAAGGAAGGATTTGAGATCTAGACTTGTTATCTAGTCTCTTCCACCCTGAGATCTTCAACCTCTTTTACTTTGCTGCAAATTAAGCACTGCTTTCTCTGTCTTTTAAATTCTCAAAGCATTTTACTCTTCTGTTTAAGATCTACTTCACTGCAATTCAATTTTGTCTTTTATGTTTAATGCAATTTACTTCTGTCTTGTCTAAATTCTGCAAACCCAACTCCCAATCCCCTTTACAATTCAAGCAATTTACATTACTTGCACTTTAAGATCCAGTCACTTACATTTCTTGCAATCTAAGTTTCTGCAATTTACATTACTTGCACTTTAAGATTCAGCACATTTACTTTCCTGTTCTTTAGTTTACTGCAAATTTCCCCTTCCCCTTTACTCTCCATGCAATTTAGCTTCTGCAAATCACAAATCACTCAACCAAATCTTGATTCGCTTGACTAAATCAACCACTAAACTAAAATTGTTCAATCCTTCAATCCCTGTGGGATCGACCTCACTCATGTGAGTTATTATTACTTGATGCGACCCGGTACACTTGCCGGTGAGTTTTGTGTTGGATCGTTTTCCACACATCAAGTTTTTGGCGCCGTTGCCGGGGATTGATTTGATTGACAATGATTAAGTGAAGTGAAGATCTAGATCAAGCACTTTTTATTTTTCTGTTTTTGACTAACATACTAACTGTTTGAATTTTTGCTTAAGCCAATTAACATTTCACTTCAGCCATGGATTGAAGTGCTATTGCTTTCTGGTGTTGTGATTTTTATGCTTGGGTTGTATGTCAGGTACAAGGAGAATTACACCCACTTTTTGTGAACAAGACGAAAGAACCCTCAGAAGATTAAGAAGAGCTAAAAGAGGGAAAAACATTATTGGAGAAGAGGAGTCAGAAGAAGAATTCCAAGATATGGAGGAACACTTAACAAACCCACCAAATGGAGCTGAAGGAGCAGCCAATAACAACAACAACCCACCACAGAGAAGAGTTTTGGCTTCCTACACATGTGCAGATCCTAGACATTGTGGGAGTAGCATTCTCACCCCAAATGTCAATGCAAATAACTTTGAACTAAAGCCACAACTCATCACCTTGGTTCAAAACAATTGTTCTTATGGAGGAGGACCACTTGAAGACCCTAACCAACACTTGTCCACCTTCTTGAGAATTTGTGACACTGTCAAAACCAATGGTGTGCACTCTGACAGTTACAAGCTACTGCTATTTCCATTTTCTCTCAGAGACAAAGCCACTCAATGGTTGGAATCCTTCCCAAGAGACAGCATCAACAATTGGGATGATCTAGTAACCAAGTTCCTTGCCAAGTTTTACCCACCTCAAAGAGTTATCAAATTGAAGACTGAAGTGCAAACATTCACACAAATGGATGCTGAACCCTTGTATGAGGCATGGGAACGATACAAAGCTCTAATCAGGAAGTGTCCACCAGGAATGTTCAGTGAGTGCTTTTTGGCATTGTTTTTAGTATGTTTTTAGTAGGATCTAGCTACTTTTAGAGATGTTTTCATTAGTTTTTATGTTAAATTCACATTTCTGGACTTTACTATGAGTTTGTGTGTTTTTCTGTGATTTCAGGTATTTTCTGGCTGAAATTGAGGGATTTGAGCAGTAATATTTCTTTGCTCACCAAAGGCAACACCAACCATCACAAAGGAAAGGAGTGATGGAGTTGGAAGGAGTGGACTCAATCTTGGCTCAAAACAAAATGATGCAGCAGCAAATTCAACAACAATTTGAGCAAATGGCCAAGAGGATTGATAGCCTCCAAGTTGCAGCAGTTAACACAAGCCAACCATCATCCACATGGGGGCAAAATGAAGAGACTCAAGAAGAGCTACAGCAAGAACAAGTCCAGTACATGCATAATCAAAATTCTGGGCCAAATGAAGTCTATGGTGACACCTACAACCCTTCTTGGAAGAACCATCCAAACCTTAGGTGGGGAGACAATCACAACCAGAATCAACAACCATGGCAGAGAAACTCAAATCAAAATACCTCAAGAAACAACCAAAACCACAACCAGCAGCAAACTAACCAAAACCCTTACAAAAAACCCCAAAACAACTATCCCAACTCCAACCATTACCCATCCAATAACCAAACCTCAAATCAAAACACTTACCCTCAACCCTCAACACCCCACAATCAACCAATCTCACAAGAATCTCAAAGGATTAACAACTTGGAGCTCCTAATGAAAAAAATGATGAAAACTCAAGAGATGACATTGAGGAACCAGGAAGCCTCAATGAAAAATATGGAAAGGCAAATTGGATAACTCTCCAAGCAAATCACCATTGAAAGGTCATCAAACTCACTGCCAAGTGACACCATTCCTAATCCAAAAGAGGAGTGCAAGGCAATACAACTAAGGAGTGGAAAAGTCTTGGTGAAAAATGAAGAAGCAACCAAGAAGCCAAAAGAAAGTGACAAGAAACAAGCTGAAGAAGAGAAAGTCAATGACAAGAAAGAGACAGCAAGCAAGCAAACTCAGAATCAAGCTCAAGAAAAAAAAGATCAGCCAAAAAAATCAAGAAAGGGAAAGGAAGTAATTGAAGAGCCAACTAAGGACCAAAGGCAGGGAATGAACTTCACTCCTCCCTTGCCATATCCTCAAAGGTTCAACAAGGAGACTAAGGACCAACACTTCCCAAAATTTCTTGAAATCTTCAAGAAGTTAGAGATCAATATTCCCTTAGCTGAAACACTTGAGCAAATGCCCCTGTACGCAAAGTTCTTGAAGGAACTTATCAACAAGAAGAGGAGTTGGCAAGTCAATAAAACTGTACTGCTCACTGAAGAATGCAGAGCACTAATCCAGAAGGGACTTCCTCCTAAACTCGAGGACCCTGGGAGTTTCTTTCTACCCTGCGCCATTAGCAGTATGACCATCAAGAAGGCGATGTGTGACTTGGGAGCTAGTATCAATCTAATGCCTGCCTCTCTAGTGAAAAAGCTAGGCATAAAAGAGGTAAAACCAGTACAGATGTCTCTAGAATTGGTGGAAAAATCAGTGATATGCCCTAGGGGTATAATTGAGAACCTTCTAGTCAAGGTAGACAGATTCATCTTCCCTACAGATTTTGTGATCCTGGATTCGAATCAGGATGAGGGCAACTCCATTATACTGGGAAGACCGTTCTTGGCCACTGCTAGGGCCATCATAGACATAGAGCAAGGAGAATTAACCCTCAGGATGCATAATGAAAGTATCACTCTGAGTGTACTACCAGAAACACAGAGCAGTAATGGAAAGAAGGATGGTACAGAAACAGACAAGGAGAATCTGCAGTGGAAGGAGGAAATCAACAAGACAAACAACAACTTCCCTCCCAAGCAAGAGATAGATGATACAGCAGGCCAAAAAGAGGAAGAGACTGTGCAAAATAATGAAGAAGCTCAAGAGGACATTGTAGTATTGGCAACTAAGAAAAGGAATTTCAAAAGGGAGCCTATTTTCAAAGAAGAAGGGTCAACAAAAGGAGGGAAGAAAAACAAGAACAGAATAAAAAAGGGTTGGAAGAACAAAAAAATTCCAACAGAAGGGCTCTCCAAAGGTGACAAAGTGCAGTTAGTCTATCAACAACTAGAAGCAGACCAACACACTAACGATTACTATACTGTGAGCAAAAATATTATCACTAGAACATGCTGAGATAGAGCACCAAGGAACAAAGAAGAAGCTCACGATCAGAGGGGACAAGTTGAGGCACTACAGTCATCAACCACCATAAAAGAGGGAGTTAATGTCAAGCTAATGACAATAAACGAGCGCTTCATGGGAGGCAACCCATGATTTATGATTCCTGCTTGCTTTTAAATTCAATAAAAGCATGATCACTTTAGCATGATTTTGAATTTGTCTAAACATCCTTGACAGATGCATATACTGCTTTGAAATACATGCTAGATTTCTAAGTTTGGTGTGCTTGACAGCACACAAAAGTTAACATTTCAAGCATTCTTAGATCATATGCTTAGTCATTTTGGTGAAGTATATGACCAAACATTAAGTTTGGTGTCTGCATGTGTACGAATTTTGAGAAAAAATTTAACTTTTGTTCAGAAAATCAAAGTCATGCAAAGATGGATCATACATTGTTTAGTTTTAGAAATTTATGCTAAGAGATAAATTGGCACTTATGGTGAAAGTATCAATTGTAACAAGCGCTTATTCTAATCACTGAGCAAGAGACAAGTTTGGTGTTCACCAAACTTTGGTTCAGGGACACAATTGATCTTTCACAACTAAGGACCATTATATAAAATATAAGCATATACCATTTGACCACCGTGCTTTAAATGAGTTCTGAAGCATTTCATTTTGATTTAATTAGAAAAAAAAGGGGCTTGAAGAAAAGACAAGAGGAAGGAACGGTTATGACAAGCCAAGAGAAGGATCACATGTGCCTAGAGAGGTGTGCCAATCTTGGAAAGCAAAATCTGCATGCATGCACCATTGGACACCGAAAAAGCAAGCAACCAATAGGAAGAGAATCCTTGTCAAGCTTCAACAATACATGCAGGCCATTCATTTCATGAATATCTATACGATTCAACTCAATCCCCACCATTCATCATCATAACCGAATGCAATACTCTCTTGTGATCTTGTTGGGAAACTTGAAAACCTTTTCCATAAATAGCCTCCAACACATTATAAAGAACACTTTCATACAGACCATTCTCACTCAAAGCACACAATTTCCTTTTTCTCTTCACAACAAAACCGAACATCACTCCAAACACAACCCCCAACTATCTCTTATTCACACACATATTCAATGGCCTCTTCAAGATCAAGGAGAAGACCAGGAAAGGAACCAATGGTGACAGAGCCTCCATCCTATGACACAAAAAGGTTCAAATCCCAATTTCATGAAGCAAGATACAATAGACTCATGAAAACAAAGATTGTCATCCCTGAAATGGGGTTCGAACTAAAGGAGGGAGAATACCCCATTATGCGACAAATCACCAAGGAAAAAAGATGGGATCTTCTGTGCCGTCCTCTCACTGATATTAGTGCTGTGATGATAAGGGAATTCTACGCCAATGCAGTTAAGAAGAACGAAAATAGCCCATCGTACAAAAGTTATGTCAGAGGTGTTGAAGTGAACTTTAGCCCACCATCAATCACAAGAGCTCTAAAGTTGAGAACCATAACTTACGATGAGCTTAGCTATGAAGACAGACTGCGTGGCGACAATGATCCTGATGAAATATTGGAGGGATTATGCATTGAAGGAAGAGACTGGGAAAGAGACTCACAGGGAACCCCGAGTTGTCTGAAGAGACTTGATCTCAGACCTGAGGCAAAGGGGTGGTATGAGGTGGTAAGGGTATCAATACTCCCCACTGCAAATACCTCATCAGTCATAATCAAGAGAGCTCTCTTGACATACTGCATCCTACATGGTGGGGAAATCGACCTTGCCCAACTCATAGCAGATAGCATCCAGGAGATGGCTGAAGACACAAATAAATCGGGTAGGCTTGGACACCCAAGCACAATCCTGAGATTGTGTAACAGGGCTGGAGTGCTCTTCGAGGATGAAGATACAGAGAAGGTGAAAGGAACCAGAGGAATTACAAAGAGAAAAATGGAAGGCCTTAATGAAGAAGAAGAGGAAGATCAAGAAGAAGAAAGAACTCACCGAAGAAGAAGGTCACATAGGAGGGACGAACAAGCTCAGGGTGTCATAGATATGAGTCAATTGCAGGAAGTTCTTGATGAAATATCACAACAGAATGCGAAAGCGCAAGAGCAGTATTCAAGGCAACAGGAACTCTATCTGCAACAACAAGAGCAATATCTAGAGCACCGGGAACAATATTCGAAGGATAGGGAGCAAAATGAAGCTTGGCAACACAGAATGGAGGAAAGATTGGAGAGCTGGCAGCAACAATCAATGGCGCAACAACAAGAACTTCAAGCTAAAGTTCTTGAGGGACAAAGGGAACTAACAACAGGACTTCAAGAGTCATATGATAAGATGTTCCTGACCCAAGCTAAGTATGGGGAATATACTCACAACTTGTATCAGTGGAAGAATGTTCATCATACCATCGGAGAAACTAGACAAGTGCAGCAAATAGAGCATTATGAAGATACACAAGCAAAGTTGGAGTATTTAATCCGCTGCATGCCAGGATTAAATTCACAAATCAAACCATTTGAGTTGTGCCAAGATTTAAGAGACCAACAGAAAGCAAAGACCAAGCATTATACAGCAATGATGTATAAGAGATTGGAGACAGCTGGGCTCACAGGTCTCATAGATCCCATCTGGGACAAAAGGTGCCCTAGTGAAGAAGTTCGTGACTACTCCAAGCTTGGAAAAAGGAAGAAGAACAAGGGAGAATCCAGCAAATCCAAAAGAATGGAAATGCCTAACAAATAGAGGTGGTGAAGCTCCTTTTCTTGCTTTTACTTAAATAAGGAAGATGCATGTCTGAAACATGACATGCCTCCAATTGCTTCATGATTGACTATTTCTTTTGTTTAAATTAGTGGCTAGTTAAAGAAAGTTATCTCCATAATAATTGTCATCACTCATTAACTTGAATACTTTGTCTTGTCTCCCTTGCTGTTTGAATAAAAGAAAGATGTTTGATTTAGAAAAGTAATTGTTCAATGTTGCAAAAGTTAGAATGAAAGATTAGTGGTGGTGTGTGTTTGATTCAACTATTAGCTCATGAAATAAATGTGCAGAATGACTTGTTTCTTAAAGCTTAAGCTAGTTTGCTGCTATGATCCTTCAAATAATGAAAACCCCTTGAAAATAAACCAAAACAGAAAGAAAAAGAAAGAAGAAAAGCCAAAAGTTGGCAAAGAAACAAACAATAAGGCTAGACACCAATAGCTTGGACCCTAGGACATATGCCTGTGGTGTTTGTGTACTAGGATATGCTTGGACAAGTAGGTTCTAAGAAGTATCTTAAAACTTGGCAACTTAGATCAACTGATTTGGGATTGTCAACTGAAAGTCCACAATAAAGAGCAACCTAGCTACAAAACATTTAGTAATCCAAAGAGATGCTGGGCATCAATGATCCTAGGAAGAAAAAGGTGAGCCATGTGTCTGTGGTGAAAAAAAATGTTGAGTGAAAATAAGCCAAAGGTCACTACAACATTTGACACCAAGCCTCTAATAGATAATAAGCTCTGAAATGCAAAAGAAAGCAGAAAAAGCTAACAAGGGGATTAAGCAAAAAGGTAAGGAATCATAGCAGCAACCTTGGTGAACCCTTAAGGAAGCATAGTTATTTTGACAGCAAGTAATAAATGAGCTATTTTTGATCTGCATAAAATCCCATAAACAAAATTCAACTAATTGCCTAATAAGGACATGCATACGTATCTACTTCATTCTATCTTCTCTTATGTTTAAATGTTTGCTTGGGGACAAGCAAGTTTTAAGTTTGGTGTTGTGATGACAAGTCATCTTAGCCTAGTTTCACTAGCCTTTTTCTTTGTTTTTGTTAGGTTTTATACACTTTCTTGCATTCTAAGTAAGTAATTTGGAATGAAAATGCATGACTGATGAGCGGATAATTTATACGCTTTTTGGCATTGTTTTTAGTATGTTTTTAGTAGGATCTAGTTACTTTTAGGGATGTTTTCATTAGTTTTTATGTTAAATTCACATTTCTGGACTTTACTATGAGTTTGTGTGTTTTTCTGTGATTTCAGGTATTTTCTGGCTGAAATTGAGGGACTTGAGCAGAAATCAGATTCAGAGGTTGAAGAAGGACTGCTGATGCTGTTGGATTCTGACCTCCCTGCACTCAAAGTGGATTTTCTGGAGCTACAGAACTCGAAATGGCGCGCTTCTAATTGCGTTGTAAAGTAGACATCTAGGGATTTCCAGCCATATATAATAGTCCATACTTTGGCCAAGAATAGATGACGTGAACTGGCGTCCAACGCCAGCTTTCTGCCCAAATCTGGCGTCCAGTGCCAGAAAAGGAGCCAAAACCAGAGTTGAACGCCCAAACTGGCACAAAAGCTGGCGTTCAACTCCAAGAAGGACCTCTACACGTGCAACACTCAAGTTCAGCCCAAGCACACACCAAGTGGGCTCCGAAAGTGGATTTATGCATCAATTACTTACTTCTGTAAACCCTAGTAGCTAGTTTATTATAAATAGGACCTTTTACTATTGTATTAGACATCTTTGGTCTCAGTTTTAATCCATTGTTCATCTTAGGAGACTATTGATCACGTTTTAGGGGGCTGGCCATTCGGCCATGCCTGGACCTTTCACTTATGTATTTTCAACAGTAGAGTTTCTACACTCCATAGATTAAGGTGTGGAGCTCTGCTGTTCCTCAAAGATTAATGCAAAGTACTACTGTTTTCTATTCAATTCATCTTATTTCGCTTCTAAGATATTCATTCGCTCTTCAACCTGAATGTGATGAACGTGACAATCATCATCATTCCCTATGAACGCGTGCCTGACAACCACTCCCGTTCTACCTTCGACTGAATGAGTATTTCTTAGATCTCTTAATCGGAATCTTCGTGGTGTAAGCTAGAATGATGGTGGCATTCAAGAGAATCCGGAAAGTCTAAACCTTGTCTGTGGTATTCCGAGTAGGATTCAATGAATGAATGACTGTGACGAGCTCCAAACTTGCGATTGCTGGGCGTAGTGACAGACGCAAAAGGATAGTAAATCCTATTCCAGCATGATCGAGAACCGACAGATGAATAGCCGTGCCGTGACAGGGTGCGTTGACCATTTTCACATTTTCACGA
>NC_029787.2:72718106-72718750 GCF_000816755.2 Arachis ipaensis
CAAGCTTTTGGTCCGGTAACATCAGTGCCAAGTCTGATCCGGCAACAACGCCAAGTTTTTGGCGCCGTTGCCGGGGATTGTTTGAGTTTTCGGCAAGCTTGATTGTTTGAGTTTGGACAACTGACGGTTCATCTTGTTGCTCAGATTAGGTAATTTTCTTTTTGTTTTCTTTTCAAAAATTTTTCAAAAATATTTCAAAATTTTCTCACCTGTTTTCAAAAAAATTTTAGATTCAAAATTTTTAAGAATGAATTCTAGTGTTTCATGAAGCATGTGAAGCTTGGCTGGCTGTAAAGCCATGTCTAAATTCTTTTGAACTGAGGCTTCCAACCATCAGCTGTTATACGACTGTAGGGTATGTCAGGCATGTCATGTCTGAATTACATGCTGAAGCTTGGCTGGCCATTGGCCATGTCTAGTGTTTTGGACCGGAGCTTTCATGGAAAGCTTGGCTGGCTAGTGAGCCATGTCTAATTCCTGGACTGAAGCTTTAAATTAAGAATGCAAGATTCCTGGAATTCATATTAAAAATTTTGGAATCCTTATTTTTCTTTCTTTCTAAATAATTTTCGAAAAATATAAAATAAAAATCCAAAAAAATTAGAAAATCATAAAAATCAAAAAATATTTTGTGTTTCTTGTTT
>NC_029787.2:72718758-72719969 GCF_000816755.2 Arachis ipaensis
ACTGAGTAAAAGGATCACTGAAATCCCTCCTAGTACTCTCCCAAGCAATACAGAAGAGAATCCAAAAGGAGAGTGCAAGGCCATTGACATAAGCACCATGGTCGAACCTGTAAGGAAAGGAGAGGACGTGAATCCCAAGGAGGAAGACCTCCTGGGACGTCTAGTGATCAATAAGGAGCTTCCCTCTGAGGAACCAAAGGAATCTGAGACTCATCTAGAGACCATAGAGATTCCATTGAACCTCCTTATGTCATTCATGAGCTCTGATGAGTATTCCTCTTCTGAAGAGAATGAGGATGTTACTGAAGAGCAAACAGCCAAGTTTCTTGGTGCAATCATGAAGCTGAATACCAAATTATTTGGCATTGATACTTGGGAAGTTGAACCTCCCTTGTTCATCAATGAACTAAGTGATCTGGATCAACTGACATTGCCTCAGAAGAGACAGGATCCTGGAAAGTTCATAATACCTTGTACTATAGGTACTATGATCTTTAAGGCCCTGTGTGACCTTGGTTCAGGAATAAACCTCATGCCCCTCTCTGTAATAGAGAAACTGGGAATCTATGGGGTGCAAGCTGCTAAAATCTCACTAGAGATGGCAGACAATTCAAGAAAACAGGCATATGGACAAGTAGAGGACGTGTTAGTAAAGGTTGAAGGCCTTTACGTCCCTGCTGATTTCATAGTCCTGCATACTGGAAAGGAAGAGGATGAATCCATCATCTTAGGAAGCCCTTTCCTGGCCACAGCAAGAGCTGTGATTGATGTTGACAGAGGTGAACTAGTCCTTCAATGGAATGAGGACTCCCTTGTATTTAAAACTCAAGGATCTCCTTCTGCAACCATGGAGAGGAAGCATGAAAAGCTTCTCTCAAAGCAGAGTCAACCCAAGCCCCCACAGTCAAACTCTAAGTTTGGTGTTGGGAGGCCACAACCAAACTCTAAGTTTGGTGTTGAACTCCCATATCCAAACTCTAAGTTTGGTGTTGGGGAGTTTCAATAATACTCTGAACATCTGTGAGGCTCCATGAGAGCCCACTGTCAAGCTATTGACATTAAAGAAGTGCTTGTTGGGAGGCAACCCAATTTTTATTTATCTAACTCTATTTTTTCTTAGTTATATGTCTTTGTAGGTTCATGATCATGTGGAGTCACAAAATAAATATAAAAATTGAAAACGGAATCAAAAACAGCAGAAGAAAAATCAC
>NC_029787.2:72719998-72728007 GCF_000816755.2 Arachis ipaensis
TTGGAAAGTAGACATCCAGGGCTTTCCTGAAATATATAATAGTCCATACTTTGGCCAAGAATAGACGACGTAAACTGGCATTCAACGCCAGATTTCTGCCCAAATCTGGCGTCCAGCGCCAGAAAAGGAGCCAAAACCAGAGTTGAACGTCCAAACTGGCACAAAAGCTGGCGTTCAACTCCAAGAAGGACCTCTACACGTGAAACACTCAAGCTCATCGCAAGCACACACCAAGTGGGCCCCGGAAGTGGATTTATGCATCAATTACTTACTTCTGTAAACCCTAGTAGCTAGTTTATTATAAATAGGACCTTTTACTATTATATTAGACATCTTTGGTCTCAGTTTTAATCCATTGTTTATCTTAGGAGACTATTGATCACGTTTTAGGGGGCTGGCCATTCGGCCATGCCTGGACCTTTCACTTATGTATTTTCAACGGTAGAGTTTCTACACTCCATAGATTAAGGTGTGGAGCTCTGCTATTCCTCAAAGATTAAGGCAAAGTACTACTGTTTTCTATTCAATTCATCTTATTTCGCTTCTAAGATATTCATTCGCTCTTCAACCTGAATGTGATGAACGTGACAATCATCATCATTCCCTATGAACGCGTGCCTGACAACCACTTCCGTTCTACATTAGATTGAATGAGTACAAGGAATGAAAGGAGAAGGAAAGCTACAAAGCTAAGTTCAAATAGTTAACTGAGCAGTAAAGAAAGCAAGGAAATGGTACAAAGCTCAGTTAACTAAGTTAACTTTATCAGGGACCTCTCCAATTCCTAGGAGTGAAGCCACCAAGTTTCGAACCCATGAGCTAAAGGAAGCAAGGAACACTCCTTGCAATGAAAATCATGAAGAATTAGCCAAAATGCCTCCTCCATGGTTCGAACTTGGAACCACACGCTACTCCTTGCAAGGAAAAATCAAGAGAAATAGCCAAAATGCTTCCCGTGGGATTTGAACTTGGGAATTCCTTGAAACATAAGGAAGGAGTGCCACCAAGCTTGCAAGAAAAATCAAGGGAAAATAGCTTAAATTCTTGGGCCAAGGTTCGAACAAGGGAACTCCATGAGAAGCAAGGGAGGAGCGTCCAACTCCTCCAAAGTAAATTAGCCTCCACTTCCTCCACCAGGATTCGAACCTGGGACGTAAAGGCCGAAAGCTAAGCACTACAAGGAAAGCTCAGTTGGTTTTTCCAACTGAGCATTGCCTCTCCCAAGCCTCCACACTTTGGCACAATTTTGGCGCACCAAGGAGGGCTGTCTTGCGCACAATGACACGGGCAGCAGCAACTTGGCGCAACAAGGAAGCAAGCCAAGAGCACCATGACACGGCCTAGAGCTCAGTTCAAATTTCCAACTGAGCTCTAGTGTCACACACTCCACCAAGGGCTGGGCGCACCAATTTTGGCACGGATGGCAGCACACTTGAAAGCTAAGTTAGATTTTCCAACTGAGCTTTCCCCTGGAAGTGCAATTTGGGCTAAAAATTGGATTAAAAATCCAATTTAATTCATTTCTTCACTAAATCAAAAGCCCACCCAAATTCCAAAATCCAAGAATAGAAAGTATATAAATAAGAGTTAGTTTGATGTAATTAGGAATTTTGATTTTTGGAACTTTTTATTTTTACTTCTAAGACTTTTATTTTGAATTTTCCTAGGGAGCTTTTACTTTGAATTTTCTGAGAACTTGGAAGGAGAATTGATCTCTCTTCTTCTTGGTTCTTACTTGAGCACTCTTTCATTTTTCTTGCTTTGGATCTTGGGTGGAGAATTGAAGAACTTCTGTTTCAATCTCACCTTGAGAACTTGTTTAATTTTTCTGCATAATTGAATTCCAATTTCCATTTACTGTTTCATCTTCTACTCTTTCTGCAATTTACTTTTCAGTTTCTTTTGCAATTATTCTTGTTGGATCAAGGAAGGATTTGAGATCTAGACTTGTTATCTAGTCTCTTCCACCCTGAGATCTTCAACCTCTTTTACTTTGCTGCAAATTAAGCACTGCTTTCTCTGTCTTTTAAATTCTCAAAGCATTTTACTCTTCTATTTAAGATCTACTTCACTGCAATTCAATTTTGTCTTTTATGTTTAATGCAATTTACTTCTGTCTTGTCTAAATTCTGCAAACCCAACTCCCAATCCCCTTTACAATTCAAGCAATTTACATTACTTGCACTTTAAGATTCAGTCACTTACATTTCTTGCAATCTAAGTTTCTGCAATTTACATTACTTGCACTTTAAGATTCAGCACATTTACTTTCCTGTTCTTTAGTTTACTGCAAATCTCCCCTTCCCCTTTACTCTCCATGCAATTTAGCTTCTGCAAATCACAAATCACTCAACCAAATCTTGATTCGCTTGACTAAATCAACCACTAAACTAAAATTGCTCAATCCTTCAATCCCTGTGGGATCGACCTCACTCATGTGAGTTATTATTACTTGATGCGACCTGGTACACTTGCCGGTGAGTTTTGTGTTGGATCGTTTTCCACACATCACTCAAAATACTGCTGCAGCACAAGAAAATAATGAGAATCCTCCTTAACTCCAACCTATACAGCAATCTCAACAACCTCAAGAAGTGCCATTAAGGAGATCCAACAGAGAAAAGAGAAGTGCAATTTCAAATGAATATGTAGTCTATCTCCAAAAACATGAGGATGACATTGGTTTGACAGAAAATGACCTAATCAATTTTTTTCAAGCCATGCAAAGTTCTAACTCTAAAAAGTGGATCGATGCCATGAAAGAAGAGATGAAGTCTATGAAAGACAATGACATTTGGGATCTCGTAGAATTATCTGAAAATGTGAAACCAATTGATTGTAAATGGATATTTAAAACCAAAAGGGATTCTAAGGGTAATGTCAAGAGATATAAAGCTCGTCTAGTTGCTAAAGGCTTTACTCAAATGGAAGGCATAGACTATAAAGAGACTTTCTCTCCAGTATCATCGAAAGACTCTTTTAGAATCATAATGGCACTAGTAGCTCATTTTGACTTGGAGCTACATCAGATGGATGTAAAGACAGCGTTTCTCAATGGTGACATTGATAAAAGATGTATATGGTACAACCAGAAAATTTTGTATCAGGCGATTCAAAATCTATGGTTTGTAAGTTAAAGAAATTCATCTATGGTCTCAAACAAGCTTCTCATCAATGGTATCACAAGTTTCATCAAGTCATTACCTCATATGATTTTGAGGTAAATATCATAGATAAGTGTTTATACCGCAAATTCAGTGGGAGTAAATACATCTTTTTGGTCTTATATGTTGATGACATTCTACTTGCCAGTAACGATATAGGCTTGTTGCATGAAACTAAGAAATTTCTATCGAACAAATTCGAAATAAAAGATCTTGGTGATGCCTCTTTTGTATTAGGAATTGAGATACTAAGAGATCGCCTCAAGGTATTTTTGGATTATCACAAAAGAACTATATCGAAAAGATTTTAAGTAGATATGGCTTGGAAAGTTGTAGACCAATGGATACACCCGTAGCTAAAGGAGACAAATTTAGTCTCAAGCAATGTCCCGAAAATGATCTTGAGAGGTTAGCAATGCATGATAAACTTTATGCATAAGCACTAGGGAGCTTAATGTATGCTCAAGTTTGTACATGTCCCGATATATCATTCATAGTGGGAGTGTTACATAGATACTTGAGCAATCCGGACATGGATTATTTGATAACTGTTAAACGCGTAATGCGTTATCTGAAGAGAACAAAGGATTACATGCTTACTTATCGGAGATTAAAAAATTTGGAGATCATTGGGTACTCTGATTCTGATTTTGCGGGATGCCAAGATAGTAGACGCTCTACTTTAGGCTGTATCTTCATTTTGGCTGGAGGAGCTATTGCATGGAAGTCTAACAAACAGACTCTTGTAGCTTCCTCGACAATGGAGGCAGAATACATTGCTTGCTTTGAGGCATCCAAACATGGCATATGGTTGCGAAACTTTGTCACTGAGCTTTGTATAGTAGATGACATTGAAAAGCCATTAAAGATATTTTGTGACAACAAGTCAGCAGTACTATACTCCAACAACAATAAGAGATTGACAAAATCAAAGCATATAGACATCAAGTTCTTAGTTGTCAAGGAGAAAGTTCAAGAAAAACAGATTTTCATAGAACATATAGGAACAGAGTATATGCTAGCAAACCCATTAACCAAGGGATTGATCCCTAAAGTCTTTCATGAGCATACTGCTTGGATAGGTGTCAATATTTGTAATGCCTAGGTTTAGTGGGAGTTTATTATATGCTATATATTCTATGACAGATATTGAATTATTTTTCTGTAGAATTAAGTTAATGGTTTATTTCATGTTATGTAAAATGTTCATTTTGCAATATTTGTTTTGTGTTTGATCTCAACAAAGTTTTAAAGTTGGACAAGCTGGAAATAGACATGCATGAGATCACTTGGCATGTAATTTCCATATTACTCATACAAATTTGATCTATGTCATTAAGTATATTAGAATGGTGATTGTCATGGTTCACTCACGACATTAATGTGATAAAAGTTGCAGTGATTCCATATCTAATATATGAGACGGACCAGATTGTTAAAGTAATAAGGGAAATAGTATTCAGATGCGCACATAAAGTTTATAAAATATGATTATGTCAAGGAAGAATATATGTATAGCCCAAGTGGGAGATTGTTAGGAAATTATTTTAATTCCCTAATTTGTTTGTAGGCGATACATATATTAATTATAATTACAAATTATGCTATTTCAAATTAAATGACTTGTATAATTGAGATTTCATTTATTGTTATAAATGCTAAATTGAATAAGTCATGATTACTTTTGATTTGGAATTAAATGAGAATAAAACTAGATATTATCTTTTGAACTTTAGATATATTATTTTTTGGATTTTAGATATATTATCTTTTGGACTTTAGATACTATATTTTTATTTGAGTCTTTAGGGTTTAATGGGTGCCATGTTCAAATATATACAATGACTTCAGGGTTTCGGTCCCCAATACACTAAAACCGTCTTTGTCGTTCTTTCTCTATCAGAAGAGTCACAATTCAGTCCTATTTGGGATACAAAAAACTTTGGTTGAGGAAGATCGAAAGAACTACAAGACTTAGACAATTCTTCTATCAATTTTTTATTTCTAATTTCTATGAGTAAATGTATGCTTCCGCATTATAATATATTTTTGGTGATTTAATATGGATGATTTATATTAATGAAATAATTTATTTTAACAATAAGTATAAAGGAAGCAACACATGACAATGACAAAATATGATCCTAGATTGTGGTGTTTGTTTGACATATTTAACTTTTAAATTATGATTTATGAAGCACGGTTCCATAAATACTAGTTCAAAAAATTATTTTTTTGGGTCATGAAATACGAGTTCAATTTAAATACTTCTTCGGTTCTTCCAGTTAATTACTTTATTGAGAGTTCCATTTTTTTTTTATAAAGATCATAACAAATGGAACGTAACTGCATAGAGACCAAAAAAAGTTGATTTCATAAAATTGGTGTATCTCCCTATCTGGTGGGTAATGTCTCGGTAATGGTGACCGAATTTGTTTTTGTTCTTTTTGGTGACTATGGTGTCCGAATTTTGCATATACGTACTTTTTATTTTGGAGTTTCGACTTTTTTGTTGAGTTACTTTTTGGGTTCTCATTAGATTTATAAAACGAATTGGGCCAATCTGTCTCACTAACATCAACACTAGTCTAATTATGCAAATCTTAGAAAAGTGGAATACATTTTAAGGAAGAGAAGTGGTAGGATATCAACAAATTTTGTGATTTGTACTTAGGGGTGTGCATAAGTCGGGTGAAATTGGATTTAATGTGATTTAAATTCGGCCCGAAATATATACTGGTCTATTTATTAGATCCGAACCCGACTCTAGACCCGATGAAACTTATACACTTTCGGGCCACGATTATACCGGGGGAAAACCGGGCCGTTAACATTATATTATCTTGATACTTTCTTATAAATTAGCATGTAAAAATATCCAAATTTCTAAGACTCCAACCATTATTTGATATGATAAAATTCACTTAGAAAAATATAACAAGAACCAACTCTTCTCTGAAATTAAAGCATAACCATAATCAATACTAACATTGTCTAATAACACCAAATATTTAAATCAATATAAATAACACAATATTATGCATTAGTCTAAAATCTTATGCATTTTAAATATAAAATATTTACTTATAGTCTTATAATAACTAATAACACAAAATATTAAGGTTTACAATACTTAAATTCTATATAAGAATAACCATCATCCATCAATAATAAAACAAAATATTAATTGTGTATGATGACCAGGCCACCAAGTCGAGTTCGGGTGACCCGAGTTATGGCCCGGACCCGACCCGAAACAATGACGGGTCTATTTTTGAGATTCTTACCCAGCTCTAAACCCGGTGAAATCACACCAAATTAGTTCCTAAAGTGTTCGGAGTCGAACCGGATCTTCGGGCCGAACGGGCTATCACACCCCTATTTGTAATCATAATTAGTTATTACTAGTATTTTTAATGATATAAAATTACATTTAATAATATAAAATTATTCATTTTTTTTATTGGTATTTCCTTTCACAAAATCAAAAAATAGAAACGTAAATGAAATACACACTATGACATTCAAATCTTTATTATTTTTCTTCGTCGTGAAATTTCCATCTTCCGTATAAGATTATTACTGTAGTTCCCTTCTACGGTCCCATTAATGTTAGTTTAACTAGCCTGGTACGACCGTACGAGTTTACTTTTCTTTCCTCGTTGATAATTAGCTTGACGACCCATGGCATAAAAAAAGGGAAATAAATAAACAAACTTGAGATAATAATCATGACGGTGGAAGAAAATTCTTCCACTTAATTATAGAAGAAATAATTTTTCATTAATGTATAAATGTTACTCGTGTATCAACTCATGAGCGAAGTTATCACTCCCTTGGATTGTTTGGAAGTTCCAATCTTAACCTTACAAATTAATTACGTGACTCTATGTATATAACCGACACTCAGACACATGCGTATACAATAATCTTATCAAAAGAGAAAACATATACACAGACCTTCAAGTATATCAAACTATATGGCAACTGTTACTAATACAACTACTAATCCTTTTTCTGATTATTGCATCCATTTTAATTGCAACACAATCAGTAGCGACAGGGTTTATGTGAGTTAAGATTTTAAAAGTGAAAAATAGAAAAGAGTGAAGACTTAAAATTGAGTCATTCTCTCTTTTTGTTTTACTTTTAAGATTTTAAATCACAAATAAAAAATTAAATTCTTTTTATGTTTTTCTTTCTATTGATATACAATAAAGAATATAAAAATATATATTTTATGATAAAAAATCACATTTAATAATATTAATGGAAAGAAGAATTGATGGATCCTTAGAGACCCGAGATGAAACCGACGGAGGAAGGAATCCATGAACTTCCAGCAATAAAGTTACCAACAGTGAACTTAGAAGCCTCAACATTACCCATGACATGAAAACCAGGCCACTGAACCCTTCTTGCAGTTCCAGCACCAGGTCCTGAATTACCATACTCACCAAAATAGAGTGTCCTCAAGACCGAGCTTCCATAACCAGGCCACTGAACCCAACCCTGCTGCGCAATGGCGTCGTCTATGGTACACCCTATCACGACGGCCCTAGAATACTCCTTCCAGGGCCTCCCAAGATAAGAATTAACAGAGTGCTTCACAGGAGACAAATCGGAGCTTGGTGTTATGGCACACTTGTGAAGCGAGAAACCTGTGTTCTGTCCAGGATCGGTTCTTCCGTTGGCGAGAACGGCGTTGGAGCCACCGTGGAGAGGGCGGCGGAGCATGATGTTGCAGGTTTGGAAGACGGCGGCGGCGTTTCCGAAGATGAAGTCGATGGTGCCGTAGATGTCGCATTCTCTGTAGAATTGGCGGAGGGAGTGGGCGTAGATGGT
>NC_029787.2:72728062-72728422 GCF_000816755.2 Arachis ipaensis
TGGATTTTTTTAAATGAAAAATTATTTGAAAAAGGGAAGAGAATAGTGAAAGGCTAGAAGAATGTGCGTAAAATTGAGGCAGAGAGTCCTTTGCAAATAAATGAAAATCTTTTGCTCTTCTATATTGTCTTTTTCATGGGAGATATGTTAGCTGAATAAGAAGATAATGTTGCACAAAATTATTAAGCGAATTAAATCAACTAATTTACTGGAGCTAAGTTTCCTCCCCTGACTGCTCGTAATAAATGAAATGGAGGTTAGCAATAATTACATTTAGAAAACGACTTTAAAAAGTGGTAATAGAACCTCTTAAATAAAGTAAAAATTTAAATATATTTAATATCTTAAAAATATAAAAGA
>NC_029787.2:72728478-72729297 GCF_000816755.2 Arachis ipaensis
GAATTATTATTTTTCAAGGAAAAGAAAGTGAAGAAAGATTGTTAAACTTGTTTTTAATTTTTAATTACAAAATTCATTATTTTATTTTTATTTTTTATTTTGTAATCAAAAGTTGTAAAGGAAGGAAGTTGAGAGTCAAGTACACGAAAAGGGTATGACTTATGAGATAGAGTACTTGCATGAAAACTTCGTTTGTCCACTTGCTCGTCTTATACTCTTTTTTATTTATGAACCAATTAATTAGAGAGCTAATTGTGTAAGCCCATCCATGTGCGTTTCTGTAAAGAATTTTATTTCATAGAAAACGACTTAAGAATAATGAAATGCATCAGCACCGACATAGAAGACTTAAACCCCTTATAGTATAATGAAAATGTGTAGTAATTAGTCACATTCATGTCTCCCAAAGAATAAAGAGCTTGTTTGGGTTTAAAAAGTATTTTTAAATTTTGTAAATATGTTTAGAAAAATTATTAAATATATAATCGCTAAAAACAATTATTTCTTTTAAAAGTTATAATTTTCATTATCTAAAAACAAGTTTTTCTATAAAAGAAACGTTAAATTCAAAAAGAAAATAAAATGTGTATGTTAACATTACATCAAAACATAAATTATTATTGTTGTTAACCTTATACATTCACTACCTACCTATATACATATTATGTTTCTCTACGGTTGTTTACTAAGTCACTGAGAGTAAAATTATTGGATCAAACTACTTAGTGTCTGTAACTTCTTCGTTAGTTATCGAAAAATGTTAAGGAATCAACATTTTAAAGTAACACTTTATCAACAAAAATACTACTATATACTCAA
>NC_029787.2:72729331-72734473 GCF_000816755.2 Arachis ipaensis
CATACTAGTCAAAATTATTAAAAATTATTGATTTTCAAAAATTTTTTATATTTTATTTTTATATTATTATAATTTAAAATTTATAAATTTAACATAAAAATTATTTTTATTAGCTAATGTTAATAAAAAAATAAAAAACGAAAATTAAATAATTAGAGGTGGGATTGACGTAAAAATAAAAGAAAAATGAAGGAAAATAACTAACTGAATGTGGCGGTGTCAGGCAAGGAAGCTCCACCCTTAACGCTCTCACTTCCAACAATAACGGTCGAATATTTACCCGCTCCAATCAACGTTATGCCATTCTTACTTGTCCGAATCTTCTCCTTGTAAGTCCCTGCTTTCACGTAAATCACAAATCTTCCACCTGTGGCAGCTGCAATGGCCTCAGAAATCGTCTTGTAGTTCCCTGAACCGTCTTGCGCAACCACCGCGTTCGCTTCTATGGGTGCTGCTCCCTGAAGGAGTTTTCTTGCTTTCGAAGAAATCCATTCGGGAAATTCCTCTTTGCTTTCCTTTTCTTTTCGCTTCGTGGTGATTTGGTTAACCAGGGCAAGTGAGTTACTGGCTAATGCGGAAAGATAGTCCATCTTCTTGGAAATGGTGTCTACCACGGCAGTGGCGGCGCCGCTGGAGGTTTGTGATCGTACGAAGTCGTTGCAAGTTTGTTGGAAAGTTAGGGAAGCGCTTAGCCACGTTTGGATGTCCTCCTTGTTTCTTGTTGGCTTGCTCAGTGCTTTCATGGATTGGTCCAACCTCTTCATTGACATGTCCATTAGCTCTTGACAATAACCTGCATGTTTTAACTTTCAATTAAGATGAGCACAGAAATCACTGGGGCTAAGCTCGCTTACAAGAAAAAAAAAAAAGTAGGGAATTACTAACAAAAAAATTTTAATACGGTATTTTTAATAATTATATTAGGAGATTAGGAGAACGTTTATAATAGTTATCGTTATCATGCCTAACTAACCTTGAAGACCATCTTCTTTCTTTTGGCATCTATGGTAACATCTCAAGAAATAAACCATTTACTCTCTTCATTGTTAGCTCTTGACAATAACCTGCATGTTTTAACTTTCAATTAAGATGAGCACAGAAATCACTGGGGCTAAGCTCGCTTACAAGAAAAAAAAAAAAGTAGGGAATTACTAACAAAAAAATTTTAATACGGTAAATACGGTATTTATATTAGGAGATTAGGAGAACGTTTATAATAGTTATCGTTATCATGCCTAACTAACCTTGAAGACCATCTTCTTTCTTTTGGCATCTATGGTAACATCTCAAGAAATAAACCATTTACCCAAAGCTTATCTTGATCAACTACAACGCCAATGTGATATTTAACGAAAACTTCATGCAACATAGTTGTTTCTGAACAGAATCACTTCAGGATTTCAAATATATACATTTAAGAGTTTAATTCCTATTATTCTTTTAATAAAAATAAAAAATAATACAAATTCCTATTATTTTGTATATAGTATCACAGTAGACGAGTTTCACACGTACGTATAGAAATTAAACTTCATATATTATAGTATAGGATTTAATCTGAATGCTCGTCAATAATTACAATAGAACGATAAACGAAACGAAGATTTTACTACGTTCATGTCATTCCAAACAAGCCAGATCAACATTGTTAAAAAAAATTCACTAGCGAAAATCACCAATTCCTGAGTAACTGGATATAGACGAAAATTTCCTCGCGAAATCAGTAAGCAAAAATATCAAGTCACTGAATAATCGTAAAACTAAGAAAAAAAAACGAATCCGAAATCAGAGAACTAACCAATCAAACTAGCTCAGAGCTTAGCATAACGCGTCGAGAAAAGCTTCGGTAGAAAACGAACAGAGAGAGAAGAAGAAGAAGAAGAAGAACCTGAGCGATGAGAGAAGCGAAGAATGCGAGGAGGAGAACGTTGCGATGGTGGAAAAATTGCAGGGCGATGCTGTGAAATGGGAGTGGGGACAAAAGCGGAATTCAACAAAATATGATCATGCGTAATAACAACGGGCATGGCGAATGAGAGAGTAAATTTGATAATAGAATTAAAGGAAAAAGAAATAAAAAAGAAAAAAAATAATAAAAATAATAATTAATTGAATTGTCAAACACTTTAAAAAACTGGTTTGGTTTAAGGGAAAATAAGAGGAAAGAAAAGTGATGGAAGGAAAATAAGTGAAAATTTTTATTTTCCTTTGGATACCAAAAAAAATAGAAAAGAAAGAAAATTTTGGTGTGGGTTTTACAAAAATTTTTTTCTCTCCATTAGAAGCAAGAAAATAAAAAAAAAATGTTACTTTTGATATATTTACAATACTACTCCTAATTCTATTATTATTAATAATTATTAATATAAATTTAATTTTAATACATTATTATAATAAATATTTATATTTAAACATTATATATGTATTAGATAAATAATTTAAATTAAATATATAAAATTATAATATTTTATAATATTTATAAAATATAATAAAATATAAATAAATAAAAATATTTATACTTTATTTTATGATAAGGGTATTAATGTAATTTTATACTATTATAATTTTTTTTCTTCTCACTTTTCTTTTCATCCAAACAAAAGAAAATTTTGGAAGGAAAGAAATAGAGAGGAAGGAAATAGAAAGAAAAGAAAGAAAATGAAAGAAATTAGGTGGATTTTTATTTTCTTTAGATGTGTTTAGATGAAAGAAAAATAAGAAGAAAATAAATATTATAAAAAGATAATTTTACCTCTATATTATAAAATATATTAAAAAAGTGAAGGGGTAGTATTAGAAGTAGAAAGAGAAACATTAGTTTTCTCTCCATTTTCTTTTCAATGTTGGAGAGAAAAAAAATTAGTAAACCCCACCAATTTTTTTCTATCCATTTTCTTTTTTTTTCTAATTTTCCTCTTTAACCAAACAATAAAAAATAATCATTTTTCTTTCCATTTTCTTTCCTCCCTTTTCTTTTCTTCCATTTTCTTCTCAAACAAACATAGCATTAGTGTCAAAGAAAAGAAAATAATCTGTGTACCCGTATTTTTTTAATACTTCTGCAATTTTAAATTATTATTTCAGAAAATAAAGTTTACTACAATATATACATTTATATATTTCATTATATGGAGAAAAAAATTATTATAAACAATATATACGAATGTTGTTGCTTCGTTGAAAAAGGTTAGTATTGTTTTTCATGAATGAGACCATATCACAGCGTGCATGAGATAAACAACTAAATTTATAATTTTCAAATTACCAAGAAAAAAAAAGGGGGAAAAAATGCATAATATGCATTATATACCTCCGACTGATGAAGATGATTTGTCTTGTTGAGCAATATCCTGAGTCTCAAATGAAGCAAAATATGATCTTGGCAAGTTGGTTTCAGATATGGTTTTGTTTACAAGAGCCAGAATGATATCAACATTTTTATCATTCCCTGAACTCATCAACTCCTTCAAGGTTTCATCACATAGACTAGGGTATCTGGTATGAGTGCATTCATAGTGATGAGCATGCTCTAGAGCTGCTGTTTCTGCCATGGTTAGTGCACATCCCAACACTAAAAAGGTTATCATCATCACTAATTCTTGTGTTCTCGTCATTCTTCTCACTAGCTACTATTACTTCACCAGGAGATACACAACCAGCAGGAGTTTTATTATTTACTTTCTTAAAGCTAAGAATAATGTTATGTTGATGAAATTTTTTAGAGGAAGGTGCTTCCTATTTATAGTGTGGGGATGGATTGATGATATGTGGAAAAAGCATTGATATGATAATGATTATTTATTTATTTATTTAGTGGTGACTCATTACTTTTGTTAACGAGTAAAATGTGTTGTTACAAGTTATTGATTTAAAGTTAAAAAACATAAAAGTGAATTATGTTAAATGAGTTAGGTGATTGGTACTCCTAATAAGTGTACGTGAGTAACACCTAATAATTAAGAGTTACCAGGAGAATTTCTCACGCATAAATTAAAATTATGTGTGCACATACAAAGCCTATTTTATACTCCGTCAAATCTATACAGTCAATAAAATAGGGGGGAAGTGAGAAACAAAGGCAAAAGAAAGAAATTAATTAAAGTTTTTCTCTTTTTCTCTATCTACCAACTCACTTAAACTCTTGAGTATTTTAGCTATATATCGTTTCTATAGTAACACCAACAACTTTATTATCACAATAATAAAGAGAGTATTATGTACGTATCTATTTGATAATGATAATTATATTAATTCGAATATCATGAAAATTTTATTAAAAAATATGTACTTTTGAATAATAAATTAAAACTCGAATTCCACATTAAAAGATTAGGGAAAGTAACACCTGCTACACTCCAAGTGAGGGGGTCGAGTATCTATTGGTGGAGGGAACTCACTTTTTGTTTAGACTTTAGACTAATCTCATAACACGTCATCACATTAAATAAATAAAAGCGTTAGAATGACCTTTTCCATCATTATTACTATGTCCTTTAAATTGTTATGCTGTACAGAGCTTCTCTTATTATTACGGGAATGGCTAGTTTAGTAGCAAATTAGAATTATTTTATGTGGCCGTTTTGGTTTTGGGGGTCTATTTTCTTTTGTCCAGGACAAAGTGGTAGGACTCTTGTCAATTTCATTACTTTACTCTTGGCCATTACAAATTCTTCAGTGGCCACTATAATTCTCTTAATTCTTTGACTATTAAACCTTAAATATTATGCTTTATATTTAAATAATACAGCTGGCTGCTAGCGATCGTATATATGATGTGCGGTTCACTCAGAAGTACTCATCACCGGTACTATAAGGGACATAGAGACCAGGACATAAGATTACCGGAGATTCACTTATAAACAGGATAGTGCTAAATACATGTGATGAAAAAACTGCAACAAGCTAAGAGAAGAAATAAATGTATGTATGTAGTCGTGGCAGATTTGAATTGTGACATCATTACACTAGTGAAATCACTAGGATAAATCTAATGTGGAGTTTTGCATGAAAAAGTTTATAAGAAATTGTATACATCAATTAAATACGTTACCCTTAAATATTTTTCGTTTACATAAATAAAAAGTGTAGAGAATTAATTTTTAGTTAGTTAATATTAGTGAATTTTAAAATTTAATGTTATAA
>NC_029787.2:72734522-72734803 GCF_000816755.2 Arachis ipaensis
ATGAATAAAGTAATTTAAAAAAATGACTTATGTTGGATGAAAAATTAATTTCTTAGCCTTACTCAATGAAAAAATAGACATTTTCTTGGGTTAAAGTAACCTACTTGCCCATAGAGTCATTACCCGTATTCAAAGTTCAAACCTATCTTTCGTATTTAGTGATCGGGATGAAATATAATTGCAGAAACAAAAAAATAATGTGTGATTTGTTTGTAATTTTAAACATATTTCTTTGTTTTAATTATGCCGTGTTTGTATATTGTCTCAACTGATAAATAATC
>NC_029787.2:72735994-72747014 GCF_000816755.2 Arachis ipaensis
TATATATATGAACCCATATTAAGAGAAAGAAAAAAGAAAGAAAGAAAAAAGAAAGATGGGGAAAGAAAAGAAAAATATACTTGTAATAAAAAAAACCATATTAGAGAAGTTCAACGCAAAAAAAATAAAAAAAGGAGTAAAAAAACACATTAGAAATTGAGGGATTAGCACTTTTAGTTTTATTTAGGCTTTCTTATTTTCCAAGTTCCAGCGAGTATCCTTGCGTTCGCTGTGAAAACAAATCCATCCAACCTCTTAACATGATAAAATCAAATAAACCTGTATTTGTTTATAAATATAAGATACTAAAATAGAAATACGAACAAAATATAAAATGATATGTTTGATAGATAAAATATAAAAAAATATTATTTTTTTAGATATTGAATTAGTGTATTTTATTATTCATGTTCTTCTTAATAGAAAAGATATAAATATATTTGTTACGATAGGTAACCGGAGATTAATGGGCTGGACTCGTTAGGTTGGCCCAATCGTCTAAAGAGGGAAGCCTTCGAAAGGAATCACGTTCCAGGGCCTCCGTCCGACTTGAGAGTATGAATGAGCGGGGGGTGGTACCTGCAAAGACACTCCGATGCCTAAATTAGCAAGGGAATAAGCAAGTCTAGATAGTATTGGGACTTAGTGATACTTGAGAAGTGTCAGTGTATTTATAGTGATGAACCCATAACCACCGTTGGAGTAGTTCCACCATTTAAGGAGAAATAACCGTCCCTTTATCTTAGGGAAGTTGGGATATAGCTCCTGGAAGTGGGTGGAGAGATTTTAGGGGCAGTTACTCATTTAAGTGAGTGCTTATCTGCCAGCTAATCTTCGTTCCCGACTTCTTTAGAGCAAGTCGTGGCAAGAACCGACTTCGTAGGTCAGAGGTCGGTGTAGGGTGAGGCCCAATCCCTTGGATTGGGTCTTTCGTTTGGACTTGGGCCTTAGCGTTGGGTCAGGGTATGAACAGTGTCCCTACTCGAGCCCAATTTCTTTTAGGAATTGGGGTCGAGTATTTAACTCAGGGCCATAGCCGACCTGATAAGGAACCGACGTGATGTTTCAGAACCGAAAAATTCTCAACAGTCGCGTCTAATCAAACGTCGCGTCCGTTAGGGATTTGTGTATTCATACGCGGGGATCAGTTACATTGGAAACGGTGCCTATCTTTAAATGACGGCTTCCGTTTTTACCATTATGCCCCCAACGTTCTTATAAATACTTTTCCCTCTCTTTCCTTGTTTCATTTCTGAAAACTTTCACACTTCCTCTTCTCTGTTCGGAAGAAGCTTTTACTTGAAGGAATTCTCCTTTCTCTGCCCCTATCCTTCTTCAAGTAAAGGTTAGTTTTCCTCTACTCTCCTTTTACGAAATGCTTTCATTTGCATGCCTTTTATTTTAGAGAGGAGGGTTGGTTTGTAGGTTTCTGTTTGATTCCAGGCCCCTTAGAGACCATGTTTTTTTATTCTTTTCCTTTTTTCCTTTGTAGGTTTCACTAATCCTTTTTAGGAAAAAATGTCTTCCATAGAAATTATGGCTCAGTGGGTGGATGTCACGGTTCTGGGGGAAGAACTTTTTGTTGATACCGATTTTATCATCAACCTTTGCACTCATCATAGGCTCTGTACTTCTGATGAGGATGAGCCAAAGTATGAACTGCTTGTCTCGGGTCCGGAAGACCGGGTTTGTTTCGGGAGGGCTTCTGAGGCAGCCCCTCATTTTTTCTATATGTATGAGAGTATGATCACTCGCCTGGGCGTTTTTTTGCCTTTTTCTGATTTTGAGATTGCTGTTTTATGTCATTGCCGTGTTGCTCCTACCCAACTTCACCCTAATTCCTGGGGTTTTCTGAAAATTTACCAGTTTGTCAGCCACGCTTTAGACTTTCTGACTTCTTTGAGGATTTTCTTTTTCCTTTTTCACATGACCAAGCCCTTTAGTGGGCAAAATAACAAGTAGCAGTGGGTGTCCTTCCGAGCTATACAAGGTTGGAGAGTCTTCACCCTTTTCGATGAATCATTCCATGACTTCAAAAATTACTTTTTCAAAGTTCAATCCGTAGAGGGTCACCACCCCTTTTTCCTGGATGAGAATCTTTCCCATCGCTTCCCTCTGTATTGGTTGGAGGCCTCCCCCTGTGAGAAATATAGTTTGGAGGATTTGGATGAGGTGGAGGCGGCCATTGTGGGGTTCTTCCGAGAAGTATGGGGGAGGGCCCAATATCTGGATACCAAAAAATTTCTCCAGGGGTCGCCGACCTTTGTCCAGACACAACTAGGTAGCCTTTTATTTAGCCTTGTTTCCGACTTGTTTTTACTGACTTGTTTTTCCGATTTTAACTACCATATTATTTTTTACAGAGATGGCGAAGAAGAATTCTAGGGAGTCTTACCAGCGAGTTCAGGAGGCCAAGACGAGGTCCTGCGCCAGAGTCGGCGGCGCTAGGGCGGCTAGTTCTTCCCTTCCTTCCCCTCCCCTCTCTTCTCGCAATTTGGGGACCCCCTACTCAACCCATTGTCATTTCATCCTCCGCTTCTTCTCTGCCGTCCCCTCTTCCCCGATCTTCTTCTGAGCCAGAAAAGAAGAAGCGCAAGACCTTAGAGTCTGGCTCTTCTTTTGAGGGTGAGGCCAAGGTGGATGCGCCTGAATTCGTTTGAAAGTACATCTATCCTCATACCCGCATAGGTATGGATGATGTTTCTGTTCGGAACCACCTTACAATTCTGGCTCAGGAGAGTATCAGGGTGGCGGGGGTGTGCACGAGATTTCTTGATATTTTTGAGAAGACTCCTCTTAGCTCTCTGGGTTCATCCTCGAGGGTTGAAGAGTTGGAGGGGAGGCTTCTCTTATATCAGGGCCAGGAGAGAGGGTTGAGGGAGCAGGTCGCCAAGTTGAAGGAAGAGAGGGATGGTCTCCAGGAGAGAGAGAGGAAGCTGCAGGCCCAGTGTTCCATGGCGGAGGGTCTGAGGGAGAAGGCACAGGAGAGTTATTCGAGCCTGTTCGAGGACCTCGTGGCGGTGAAGAAGGATTTGTTGAATGCTCGGAATGCCTATACCGAGTTGGAGGACTCCATTGCTGACGGGGCCGAGGAAGCATGGAGGATCTTTAAGGAACAGGTCGGAGTTCTCGCTCCCGACCTGGATCTCTCTCCCTTGGATCCGGACAAGGTCGTCATTGACGGGGTTATAGTCTCTCCTCCCTCTCCCCAATATGTCACCGAGTCAGATTTGAAGACTCGGGGGCAGAGGATAATGGAGTCTCCTCCCCGACCAAAGGATGCTCCGAGTTCTTCGAAGGCTCCGGGAACCTACACTCCTTCTCCTATGGACACTTCTCCTGGTCCTGATGGCGCTCTGACTACTCTTCCTGACTCTAGTGGTGCTCCGACTTCTCCTCTCGTCTTTGGTGGTGATGTTCTTTGAAAAAATTGATTGTGGCTATATGGGGGCCCGGCCTGTGGGTCCCTCTTTTTTAAACTATTTATTTTTATATTTTGTGGTGGTATTTTGCTGACATTCTCTTTGGCCTTTTATGGCCATTAACAAAAAATACCCTTTTTTGGATAAGGGTTTAAGTTACCTTTCTCTGTTTGTTGTGCACATGCTTTTCTGTTTTGGTTTTTGAAGAGAAACCTTTTGGGATCTTTGTTTTGGAAAACCTTTTTCTTGGCTGATTGTCCCTTTCTTTAAGTTTTCCTTAGTAACTCGGGACAGCCTTTTGCCTTAGTGCTTTTACTAGGTTTCCTGATCTCTTTTTTGGTATTTCTTATACTCAAATTTTTTGATTTATTGAGCTCTTAGGACTTAGGTTATTCTTGTGATGCGTTTTCTTTGTTTCTCGGTTTTTCCGACTTATGAGTCAGATTATCCGAGTTTCTCACGATCAACTTTTATAACCTCTTTACACCGACTTGTACCTCGTCGTTTCATCCTGACGACCATCTAGGTCGGTTCATTGGATTTTCACGCTTTGTCGAGCTTAAGTCGGAGCGTTTCGTAGAAAGAAAGAAAAACGAGAAGGAATTTATAAGAGATAAAAGATCTTTATTTTTTTGCGAAGGTACTTTTACTGCTACTAAGGGTTTTTTGCTATCTATGATCCCTTAGTCTATACTGTGACGCCTCGTTAAAAACCCCCTTCAGAAAAAACCCTTTTCGTTTGGGAAAAAATCATGAAGTCGGGAAAAGAGTACATCAGGGAGTAGAGTTCACTTTTAACTATAGTACATTTTCATGTTACAAGCATGCCACGACCTTGGTAACTCGGTGCCGTTTAGGTCAGTTACCTTATAATAGCCTTTTCCTAAGACCTCACTAATTTTGTATGGTCCCTTCCAATTGGCAGCAAGCTTTCCTTCCCCCGATTTGTTGACTTCAATGTCGTTTCTGATCAAGACCAAATCGTTTGGGGTGAAACTCCTTTGAATGACTTTTTTGTTGTACCTGGTAGTCATCCTTTGTTTCAATGCTTTCTCTTATCTAGGCTTGCTCTCGGACTTCGGGGAGCAATTCAAGCTCCTCTTTGTGCCCCCTGTATGTTTCCGACCTCATCATGGAGGATCACCCTTGGACTTTGTTCGTTGATTTCTACTAGTATCATGGCTTCTACGCCATAGACAAGTCGGAAGGGTGTTTCTCCTGTGCAGATTGTGGCGTCGTTCGGTAAGCCCATAACACTTGTGGGAGCTCCTCAGCCCAAGCTCCTTTTGCATCTTGTAGTCTTTTATTTAGTTCTGTCAGCATGACTTTGTTAGCTGCCTCGACTTGTCCATTTGCTTGTGGGTGTTCTACCGAGGTGAACTGGTGTTTGATCTTCATACTGGCCACTAGGCTTCTGAAGGTAGAGTCGGTGAACTGGGTTCCATTATCTGTAGTAATGGAATAGGGTATCTCATACCTTATGATGATATTTTTTTAGAGGAACCTCCGACTTCTCTGGGCTGTGATGGTGGCTAATGGTTCTGCTTCTATCCACTTTGTAAAGTAGTCTATTCCCACAATTAAGTATTTGACTTGTCTTGGGGCCTGGGGAAAAGGACCTAACAGATCCATTCCCCATTTTGCGAAGGGCCATGGAGAAGTTATACTAATGAGCTCCTCGGGGGGAGCCACGTGAAAATTTGCATGCATCTGGCATGGTTGGCACTTTTTCACAAATTCTGCGGCATCTTTCTGCAAGGTCGGCCAATAGAACCCAGCTCAGATTACTTTTCTGGCCAACGACCTGGCTCCGAAATGGTTTTCACAGATCCCATTATGAACCTCCTCTAGTACTTCAGTAGTCCTTGAGGTCGGTACGCACTTCAGCAATGGCGTTGATATTCCTCTTTTATAGAGGATATTTTTCATCAGAATATAGTATTGTGCTTCCCTCCGGATTTTCTTGGCCTCTTTTTCCTCTTTGGGGAGGATGTCGAATTTTAGGTATTCGACCAAAGGATTCATCCATCCGAGGTTTAGACTGATTATTTCAAGGACATCTTGTTTGTCCTCTGCTTTCACCATAGAGGGTTCTTGGAGAGTTTCCTGGATCAAGCTTCTATTATTCCCCCCTGGTTTAGTACTTGCTAACTTGGAGAGGGCGTCTGCTCTGCTATTAAGATCCTGAGTTATATGCCTGATCTCGGTTTCTGCAAAGTGCCCGAGGTGTTCCAAAGTTTTTTCCAAGTATCTCTTCATATTTGGGTCATTGGCCTGATACTCTCCATTTATCTGGGAGGTCACCACTTGAGAGTTACTGAATATCATCACTTTTGTTGTGCCGACTTCCTCTGCCAGCTTCAATCCTGCAATCAGGGCTTCATATTCTGCCTGATTATTTGAAGCTGGGAATTCAAATTTGAGGGAGACCTCTATTTGGGTTCCCTTTTCATTAACCAGTATTATGCCTGCACCGCTTCCGGTCTTGTTTGAGGATCCATCTACGTATAGTTCCCACATAGTTGGCTTTTTCTCTTGTCTCCCGCGTACTCTGCTATGAAGTCGGTGAGGAATTGGGCTTTGATTGCTGTCCAAGTTTCGTACTTTAAGTCGAACTCGGAGAGCTCTATCACCCACTGAACCATTCTCCCTGCAACATCCGTCTTTTGGAAGATTTGCTTCATAGGTTGGTTCGTTCGAACTCTTATCGTGTGGGCTTGGAAGTAAGGCCGTAACCTCCGTGAGGCTATTACTAAGGAGTAGGCAAACTTCTCTAGTTTGTGATACCTTAGTTCGAGGCCCTGTAGAACTTTGCTGGTGAAGTACACTGGATGCTGTCCGACCTCGTCCTCTCTTATCAGGGCTGATGCGACAGCTTTGTCTGCTACAGACAAATATAGGACAAGGTCTTCCCCAACTAGAGGTCGGGTTAGGATTGGAGGTTGGCTCAAGAACCTTTTGAACTCCTGGAATGCTTATTCGCATTCTGGAGTCCATTCGAACTGGCATCCCTTTCTTAGTAGAGAGAACAATGGAAGGGATTTTAATGCTGACCCTGCCAAGAACCTAGAGAGGGCTGCAAGTCGGCCATTCAGTTGTTGAACCTCTCTTAAGCAAGTCGGGCTTTTCATTTCTAGGATGTCTTTGCACTTGTCGGGATTTGCTTCGATCCCTCTTTGGGTTAGCATAAATTCTAGAAATTTTCCGGCCTCCACCGCGAAGGCGCATTTTGCGGGATTTAGCCTCATCCCATGCGACCTTATGGTATTGAAAACTTGCGAAAGGTCCGTTAAGAGGTCGGTTTCTTCCCGGGTTTTCACCAGCATATCATCTACGTAGACTTCCATTAAGTCCCCGAGGTGGGGAGCGAACACCTTGTTCATCAGCCTTTGGTATGTGGCCCCTGCGTTTTTTAATCCAAAAGGCATGACCACGTAGCAGTAATTTGCTCTGGGCGTGATGAATGATGTTTTCTCTTGGTCCGGCTTGTACATCGGGATTTGGTTGTATCCCGAGTAGGCATCCATGAACGACAAGTATTGATATTCCGAGCTAGATTCTACTAGAGCATCAATGCTTGGGAGTGGATAAGGGTCTTTGGGACATGCCTTATTCAGGTTGGTGTAGTCGACGCACATCCTCCACTTGCCGTTTTGCTTCTTGACTAGCACTACATTCGCTAGCCATGTTGGATATTTAACTTCTCTGATGAAGCCGGCTTCTAGGAGTGCTTGTACCTGCTCCTCCACTGCTTGGTCTCGTTCTGGACCGAGTTTACGTCTTCGCTGCTGCACAGGTCGTGCCCCCGGATACACCGAGAGCTTGTGAGACATGAGCTCAGGGTCTATCCCTGACATGTCGGAAGCTTTCCAGGAAAAGAGGTCAGAATTGTCTCTTAAGAGCTTGGTCATCATTTGCTTTAAGACTTCCTCTAGGTTGGCCCCTATGTTGGTATTTTTTCCTTCTTCTTCGCCGACCTGTACTTCTTCAGTTTTTCCTCCTGGTTGTGGACGCAGCTCTTCTTTGGCTCTTGTGCCGCCGAGCTCTATGGTGTGGACTTCCTTGCCTTTCCCTCTCAGGTTCAGGCTTTCATTGTAGCATTTCCTCGTCAACTTCTGGTCTCCCCATATCGTTGCTATCCCCGCAAATGTCGGGAATTTCATGCAAAGATGAGGGGTAGACACCACTGCTCCGAGTCGATTTAGGGTAGCTCTGCCAATCAAGGCATTATATGCTGACCCCACGTCGATGACTATAAAGTCTATACTCAGAGTTTTGGATTTTTCCCCCTTTCCGAAGGTCGTGTGGAGGGGTAGGAATCCTAGTGGTTTTATCGGCGTGTCGCCTAATCCGTATAAGGTATCGGGGAGGCTCTTAACTTCTTTTCATCCAACCCTAGTTTGTCGAACGTGGGTTTGAAAAGGATATCTGCTGAACTCCCTTGGTCTACTAGAGTTCTGTGGAGATGGACATTTGCTAGGATCATGGTTATCACCACTGGATCGTCATGTCCAGGGATTACTCCTTGCCCATCCTCCTTTGTAAATGAGATGGTGGGGAGGTCGGGTGATTCGCTCCCGACCTGGTAGACTCGCTTAAGGTGTCTCTTGCGAGATGACTTGGTAAGTCTTCCTCCCGCAAATCCTCCCGAGATCATATGTATGTGTCTCTCGGGGGTTTGAGGTGGTGGGTCTCTTCTGTCCCCATCCTCTCACTTTCTCTTCCCATGATTGTCCGACCTTTCCATGAGATATCTATCAAGCCGACCTTCTCTGGCCACCTTTTCTATCACATTTTTGAAATCGTAGCAGTCATTTGTTGAATGACCATAGATCTTATGGTACTCACAATACTCGCTGCGACTTCCTCCCTTTTTTTTTTTAATGGGCATGGGAGGTGGCAGTCTTTCAGTGTTGTAGATTTCTCTGTATACATCCACCATGGAAACCTTTAAAGGAGTATAAGAGTGATATTTTCTTGGTCTGTCGAGACCGGCCTCTTCTTTTTTCTTGGGCTCCCTCTCCCTCTCTTTTATTGGGGGAGGGTGCCCAGGTCGCCAACTCGGCTCTCGTAGTCTGGCATTCTCCTCCATGTTGATGTACTTTTCAGCTCTTTCTTGTACATCACTTAGGTAGCGTTTGGTGGAGAGACAGAGATGGAAAGACTGAGATTGAGAGACAGAGATTAAGAGACAGAGATTGAAATAAATCTCAGTATTCTGTTTGGTGCAAAATGGGAGACAAGAATTAAAGCAAGAATGAAACTTTAATTTAATTTGCACAAAGGGTAAAATTGGAATTAATTAATTGAAATGAAAGTATTTTAGGTATAAAATGTTATTAAAGTTTTAGTCTCTATCTCTAAAAATTTCAGTCCCCTGTGTCCTTACTTTCTGGAGGTACTGAAATACTGAAATTTTGGAGACAGAGACAGAAATTTTAGTACCAGTCTCTGAACCAACAAACACAATACTGAGTCTTAGTCTCTTAGTCTCTGTCTCAATACCTCAAAACAAACACTACCTTAAGGAGGTGGGGTGCCTTTTTGATATGGACTGTGAGAAGGGACCTTCTCTAAGCCCATTTACTAGCCCCATAATGACTGCCTCAGTGGGCAGGTCTTGAATCTCCAGGCAGGCTTTGTTGAACCTTTTCATATAGTCCCGTAGAGGTTTTCCGACCTCCTGCTTTATTCCTAGGAGGCTCGGTGCATGCTTTACTTTATCCTTCTGGATGGAGAACCTCATCAAGAACTTTCTCGAGAGGTCCTCAAAGCTGGTAACCGACCTTGGAGGGAGGCTATCAAACCACTTCATTGCCGCTTTCGATAGGGTGGTCGGGAAAACTTTGCAGTGAGTTGCATCAGAAGCGTCAGCCAGATACATCCGATTTTTGAAATTGCTTAGATGATGCTTCGGATCCGTGGTTCCGTCATAGAGGTTCATATCAGGGCTTTTGAAGTTTCTTGGAACTTTTTCCCTCATTATGTCCTCAGTGAATGAATCCTCTCCCCCCAGGGGCGATTCCCCTCGGTCGCTACGGGAGTTCTGACTTCTAAGGGAAGATTCTAACCTCAAGAGTTTTTCTTCTAACTCTTTTCGTCGCTATATTTCTTCTCTGAGATTTCGGTCCGCCTCTCGTTGTCGCTCTAACTCCTGTTCCAGTTGTTCTAAACGACCTTGGTGGCCATGGACCAACCCCATTAGCTCGGCGGCATGGGGTGGCCCTTCCTTCCCTGATTCGCGTTCTTCTGAGGAGTTTACCTTCGGATTTTTCAACCCAGAGGTGCCTTCTCTCTGTTGGTCGTTGGCTCCCTAGTGAAGAGTTAGGTCCGCGTCGTTGTTTTCGGTGTCTAGGTTTTCTTGTTCGGAGTCGGACGCTGTATGACCATCTTCGGGTGAATTGTCCGCCATCACTGGTTGATCTCTCGGGTCCCCGGCAACGGCGCCAATGTTACGATGGGTAACCGGAGATTAATGGGCTGGACTCGTTAGGTTGGCCCAATCGTCTAAAGAGGGAAGCCTTCGAAGGGAATCACGTTCCAAGGCCTCCGTCCGACTTGTGAGTATGAATGAGCGGGGGGTGGTACCTGTAAAGACACTTTGATGCCTAAGTTAGCAAGGGAATAAGCAGGTCTAGAGAGTATTGGGACTTAGTGATACCTAAGGAGTGTCAGTGTATTTATAGTGATGAACCCATAACCACAGTTGGAGTAGTTCCACCATTTAAGGGGAAATAACCGTCCCTTTATCTTAGGGAAGTTGGGATATGGCTCCTGGAAGTGGGTGGAGAGATTTTAGGGGCAGTTACTCATTTAAGTGAGTGCTTATCTGCCAGCTAATCTTCGTTCCCGACTTCTTTAGAGCAAGTCGTGGCAAGAACCGACTTCGTAGGTCAGAGGTCGGTGTAGGGTGAGGCCCAATCCCTTGGAGCAAGTCGTGGACTTCGTAGGTCAGAGGTCGGTGTAGGGTGAGGCCCAATCCCTTGGATTGGGTCTTTCGTTTGGACCTGGGCCTTAGCAGCCTTAGCATTTATGAACAGTGCCCCTACTCGAGCCCAATTTCTTTCAAGACTTGGGTTCGAGTATTCTACTCGGGGTCATAGCCGACTTGTAGAGGTACCGACGTGATCATTTGGAACCGATGTGACTTTTCGTGACTTTTGAATTTTTACAGTCGCGTCTAATCAAACGTCGCGTCCATTAGAGGTTCGTGTATCTATACGTAGGGATTAATTACCTTGGTAACGGTGCACCCATTAATGACCGCTTCTACTTTTACCATTATGCCCCTAACGTGTTTATAAATACTTTCCCTCTCTTTCGTTGTTTCGTTTCTGCGAATTTTCAAACTTCCTCTCCTCTGTTCGGAAGAAATTCTTACTTGAAGGAATTCATCTTTCTCTGCCCCTATCCCTTTTCCAGGCGAAGGTTAGTTTTTCTCTCTTCTTTTTTTATAAAGTGCTTCTATTTGCATGCTTTTATTTTAGAGAGAGGAGTTGGATTGTAGGCTTCTATTTGACTCCAGGCCCCTTAGAAACCCTGTTTTTTATTCTTTTTCTTTTTTCCCTTTGTAGGTTTCACTAATCCTTTTTAGGAAA
>NC_029787.2:72748673-72777041 GCF_000816755.2 Arachis ipaensis
ATCTTTATGTGTTATTTTTAGTGTTTTATTTTGTTTTATTCTTAAACCACATGCCAAAATAGTCAATAGTATTGAGGTGTTCCGATTAAATATGTCTTTCTTCCTTTATGCCGAAATCCAATATTTCAATTAGTTTGCTGGATTTCAATTAGTTTGCTTTGTTATTGACTATAGCTGAGTAAGTAAAATACTTTAAAATTACAAATATCATTTTTTCTTTGAATTCATATTTTTCTTCTTGTTTAAAAAGAAAATAACGATTAAGCTTTGTAATATAATACAGCTACTTTGCATTGCCAAATAAAATTGAAATGCAGCAAAATGCAAATCACATCTTAACCTAATGCAGCAATCTTTTAGAATTTTTTTTTATATATAGCTATAGAATTAGTTTTTCATAGTTGGCAGGTTAGTTAATCTGTTAGATTTAATTCCTACACCACTAGTTAATTTTACTAGTTAGTTATTTATCTTTTTTAATTTGTACAACTATATATACTATACATAACATTTGCTGCTGTGTATAAATCAAATTACGATGGCTAAAAATCTTTAGTAGATTTTATATTTTTTTATTAGTTTTCTTAATTTTAAATAAAAAAATTTATGTTTCTAGTAAAGTTTTTATAACTAATCATAAATTTGGAGTTGTTTTAGAATTATTGTGGATTCAAGTTATATTCTCAAGAAAATTTACAACTAAAGAGTAAATTGTAAATGTTGTCAATTCGATTATCTTCATACTCAAGTGATCATAACTTGAGTTATAGAGGTCCAAATGAGGCCATTCAAGTGCTGTTAGAAAGCTAACATCCAGAATTTTAGAATGGTATGCATATGTCTATAGTAGACATTTAGTTTGAGCTACGCACGACCATCATCTTTTGGTCATGAAAATCAGTGCCCAAAACACCAAAACTTGAAACCCAATGCCCAAGCCCATTCCTCATTTCAGGAAGATCTACAATTCAATTGAAAAATTCAAGATTCAAATGATTAGTGTAACATCCCAACTTTTTGAATCAAATAATTTTTTTAATAACTAGTTAATTAATTAAAATGGTAATGATTTAAGATTTGAATTTAAAATTTAAACATATGAAAGCACTAGTGGTAGTAAATCTCTAACCGACAGTAAACAACCTTTTAAAACATGGTCATAACTAATTCTACATTTATTAGATTTGAATGATATTTTGTTATATGAAAAGATAAGAATACTAGCTCTATTCCTTAAGTTCAGTATAAAATCAAATTCAAATTAAATTAGGTAGATAAATCGGTTACAAGGTCAGAGTAGAAAATCGCGCTCTTATCAGCCAGCCTGATATACTAACAGTATTTCAGAAATATGTCAAGATGTGGTTATCCGATTGACTTTGTTTAAGATTCCTTTTAAAGATAATTCAATTCTCTATAAATTTGTCTCTAATAGCTAATTCCGAATTCCAAACGTAGAAAATGTTATAGGGATCACAAAGTGACGATCTAGATTGAAGATTTCACCTAAATGCCTCCTAACATAATCTGCACATACCTGAGAACTATTTGATCCTTCCTTTCTCATTCTATTCCCTTTTTCTATACAAAAAATTATAGTATAAATAAAGTCTAGCCATGAAACAAGTCTCTCTTTACTAACAAACCGTATCTATTTGCTTCGGAATACCTAGCGAAACTTCACTCGAGGTAGGGGTTTTATGCTAATTTTTATGTCATATATAGATGTTAGCATTACATGTCATGATATAATATCTCTTCCCTTCATACGCATTATGCATTATAATAAAAATCTTATGTGCATAAAGAACTGAGGGAATGATCCTTCGGTAAGGGAAGGTGACCCCCAAAGACAAGATAATCGAGATGATCCTTCGGCAAGGGAAGATGATCAGCAAACTTTTGGGAACCTTCGGTAAGGGAAGGAGACTCCCATCAATTTTATATAATAAGATATCTTTGTTGATATAACTCTTTTCTTGTGTATGTCTAAATAACCTTGATTGTAAATTGAACTGAGGGAATGATCCTTCGGTAAGGGAAGGTGACCCCCAAAGACAAGATATCGATATGATCCTTTGGTAAGGGAAGGTGATCGCCAAAACGTTTGGGATAAGAACCTTCGGTAAGGGAAGATGACTTCCACCTTTTATACCGGTTTGAGCTCAATACCTTCCATAAAAGCTACGATAAAAAGTAATGAAAAGTGCAATGAAAAGTGTGATCATGATTGTTCTTCTTTTATCTTTTTTTATTTATGATTATGTTTATTATTGCATTCAAAGATCCTTCTTTTTTCCAAAGTTCCTTTTTGTATGATGTATGATATTGTTTAAGATCTTTATTTTATTCAGATCTATTCTGTTTGACTTATCTATGGCAATGTTACTATTCTTCTCTTATTTATTATTTATTTCGTCTTGCTTTATGGCATATGAGAACATCATACCAAGGTTTATGAGTTACCTTTATATGTTTTAACGCTATAGGCATTTTGTATGCATTACACATGTCATAACATAAGTAAATGAGAAGCATCTAAAAGTCACATCACTCCGACTAATCAAGACTTTTGAAAATAATAATTGAACAACATTGCATCATCACTGTTTTTATTTTAAAACTCGGAGTGGTTGGGGATAGATACGATGACACCATATAGATAAACTATTGAGAAACTTTTGTTTCTCACCCCTTTCTCCCTACCATCTTCAGGAACGATGCAGTACGAAGCAATACAGTTGAGGTGAAAAGACAGGTGCACTAGTGGGAGAAAGCTATCGAGGACGTAGATAAAAAAATATTAAACGTTTACCTTAAGAAGGAAGAATATGCGATTGTTTTAGCCATATTTAGACAAAATAAGAGAATTAGGATTTCCTATGTGTCTTGTTTTATCCTTATTGACTGATTGCAATTGTAACTATTATGTTTTCTTTTTTATTTGGTATGAGTAAAGCTTGTCATTATTGTGCCTTCATAGTTTAGCACACCGATTTTTCATGTTAGTATTTTCAAATCCACTTATATTTTTTAACTAGTAACTATTCTAATAAAAACTAATTATTCAATATTTTTATCTATAAATTAGTTTATATAAATATTTCACATTTGTTTTAAAAGAAAAATTTCGCAAGGTTTTGAATATCAGCTACTAAATATAATCCAAATAAAGCTTAACTCAGTTTAAAAGTATTAGGGTGTTACATTTTGGTATCAGAGCAATTTGATCCCATAGGGCCATATATTGTATGTTTGCCAGATTAAATTATTATCATTTAGTTATAATTAGTGTTATACAATGAAATCTTTTCTATGTGATATGTAATCATCTAATAGTCAAGGTTAGTGTTCCCCCTAAATGTTTTTGTTTGAGCTTTATTGCCATAACTATTTGATCAAAATGTGCATGTGTTAAAGGTCAAAATATGGATTGTCTAAGAACACCCTACTCATACTTAAAAGACATAGAAAAATGCACCTGAGACATTCTAGGAAATTATGTTTTATTACCTTTTTATATATGTTTGGCATGCGTCATGTTCTATTCTATTATTTATCATCTATGTTGTTGTCGTACGATGTCCTGTTATCTTTATAGCATTATTCCTTTCTTTTCTTCTTTTAGATGCATACAATATGTTTATCATCCAAGTTTTCATATGCAAATTCATTTGTTTAAGGTCTTTTTACCGAGAGTACATACATGTCTTTGTGTCTTCTTGATTGAACTTACTTATGTTGGAACTATCATATATGATATATCCCTATATAAAAGAAAATGTAGATAAAATCTACTAGGATAAGTGAGGTTGAATTAGTATCTTCTTATGAGACACGAATTTTGAGGACAAAATTCTTTTTTAAGGGGGTGAGAATGTAACATCCCAAATTTTTGAATCAAGTCATTTTTTTAATAACTAGTTAATTAATTAAAATGGTGATGATTTAAGATTTGAATTTAAAATTTAAACATATGAAAGCACAAGTGGTAGTAAATCTCTAACCGACAAAAAACAACCTTTTAAAACATGGTCATAACTAATTCTACATTTATTAGATTTGAATGATATTTTGTTATATGAAAAGATAAGAATACTAGCTCTATTCCTTAAGTTCAGTATAAAATCAAATTCAAATTAAATTAGGTAGATAAATCGGTTACAAGTTCAGAGTAGAAAATCGCGCTCTTATCAGCCAGTCTGATATACTAACAGTATTTCAGGAATATCTCAAGTTGTGGTTATCCGATTGATTTTGTTTAAGATTCGTTTTAAAGCTAATTCAATTCTCTATAAATTTGTCCTTAATAGCTAATTCCAAATTCCAAACGTAGGAGAAGTTATAGGGATCACAAAGTGACGATCCAGATTGAAGATTTTACCTAAATGCCTCCTAACATAATCTGCATATACCTGAGAGCTATTTGATCCTTCCTTTCTCATTCTATTCCCTTTTTCTATACAAAACATTCTAGTATACACAAAGTCTAGCCATGAAACAAGTCTCTCTTCACTAACAAACCGCATCTATTTGCATCAGAATACCTAGCGGAACTTCACTCGAGGTAGGGGTTTTATGCTAATTTTTATGTCATATATAGATGTTAGCATTACATGTCATGATATAATGTCTCTTCCCTTCATACGCATTATGCATTATAATAAAAATCTTATGTGCATAAAGAACTGAGGGAATGATCCTTCGATAAGGGAAGGTGACCCCCAAAGACAAGATAATCGAGATGATCCTTCGGTAAGGTAAGATGATCGGCAAACTTTTGGGAACCTTCGGTAAGGGAAGGAGACTCCCATCAATTTTATATAATAAGATATCTTTGTTGATATAACTCTTTTTTTGTGTATGTATAAATAACCTTGATTGTAAATTGAACTGAGGGAATGATCCTTCGGTAAGGGAAGGTGACCCCCAAAGACAAGATATCGATATGATCCTTCGGTAAGGGAAGGTGATCGATCGAGATGATCCTTCGGTAAGGGAAGGTGATCGCCAAAATGTTTGGGATAAGAACCTTTGGTAAGGGAAGAGGACTTCCACCTTTTATACTGGTTTGAGCTCAATACCTTCCATAAAAGCTACGAGAAAATGTAATGAAAAGTGCAATGAAAAGTGTGATCATGATTGTTCTTCTTTTATCTTTTTTTATTTATGATTATGTTTATTATTGCATTCAAAGATCCTTCTTTTTTCCAAAGTTCCTTTTTGTATGATGTATGATATTGTTTAAGATCTTTATTTTATTCAGATCTATTCTGTTTGACTTATCTATGGCAATGTTACTATTCTTCTCTTATTTATTATTTATTTCGTCTTGCTTTATGGCATATGAGAACATCATACCAAGGTTTATGAGTTACCTTTATATGTTTTAACGCTATAGGCATTTTGTATGCATTACACATGTCATAACATAAGTAAATGAGAAGCATCTAAAAGTCACACCACTCCGACTAATCAATACTTTCGAAAATAATAATTGAACAATATTGCATCATCACTGTTTTTATTTTAAAACTCGGAGTGGTTGGGGATAGATACGATGACACCATATAGATAAACTATTGAGAAACTTTTGTTTCTCACCCCTCTCTCCGTACCATCTTTAGGAACGATGCAGTACGAAGCAATACAGTTGAGGTGAAAAGACAGGTGCACTAGTGGGAGAAAGCTATCGAGGACGTAGATAAAAAAATATTAAACGTTTACCTTAAGAAGGAAGAATATGCGATTGTTTTAGCATATTTAGACAAAATAAGAGAATTAGGATTTCCTATGTGTCTTATTTTATCCTTATTGACTGATTGCAATTGTAACTATTATGTTTTCTTTTTTATTTGGTATGAGTAAAGCTTGTCATTATTGTGCCTTCATAGTTTAGCACACCAGTTTTTCATGTTAGTATTTTCAAATCCACTTATATTTTTCAACTAGTAACTATTCTAATAAAAACTAATTATTCAATATTTTTATCTATAAATTAGTTTATATAAATATTTCACATTTGTTTTAAAAGAAAAATTTCGTAAGGTTTTGAATATCAGCTACTAAATATAATCCAAATAAAGCTTAACTCAGTTTAAAAGTTTTAGGGTGTTACAATTAGTTGTTATTAATTTTTTGTAGAAGATAAGATTTGGTTGTTACGATCTATTTCTATATTAGATTTGAATTATTGTTAAAATTTGATTTGAATTCAAGTAAGTAGTTATTTTATTCTTCCCAAAAGATTAAGATAAAGATTTAGTTTTTGAATTTGACTTTTAGGTAGACTTAGGAAATAAATAAATGAACAAGGTTCACAAAAGAGAGACATTTGGAGGAGGATCTTCAGATTCAAATCCAAGATCTCATGCCTATATCTTCTTCTTCTGCTTTAGTTTTCTTGTTTTTATGAGTAACTAATTTCTTTTAGTAAAGGTTAGGAGTTCTGTTTACTTTTTCATAGATTATTAATCTAAGTGTTTTATTTTATTTTGAAGTATTGCATTAATCTATTTTCAAGATTGAGTTTTTGTTTTTTATTCTTTAAAGATTAGTAGTATTGGAAAATAAGCTAATTCTATTTTGAATTCTGTTTATTACTTTGGAAAATTTAATATCGGAATTTAAGCTTGAAAACTCTTTCTCATAAGTTTTTAATTTGATTAGGAGTAGTATTTTAAAAAGTGTGCAACGTTGTTTTTTTTTAATTCTCAATTGTTTAGGGCTAACTTGAATAGTGACATATAATTCGATCTAGAACTACTTTTGGATTTTAATTGAAACTAAATGAGTTTTGTGCTAAACTTCTTTTTTTAATCGGTTGACCGAGAAATTGGTGATTGATTAATTAAAGATAAATTGATGAGCCATGGAATTGGGATTCAGTTATTTATGATTTGTCGTGGAAAGGTATTTGCATACATCAAAATAGATAAACATAAGGAATAAACATCTCTAAAACCTTTAACATTCCCTATTCTTGATTTCTTTCTAAATCTTTAATCCCTCTCCCAAATATACACTACAATCTTAACTGCTAATTCTTCTTCTTCATTGTTCTTGCTTCCAATTCATGAACCAATTCCCTCTTGCCAATGTTTGATTGATCTAATTAGAAATATGATTAGGTGTTGCTTGTCTCAATCTGTTAATCCTCGTGAGAACGATATCCACTCACCATGGTATTACTTGAACGATCTAATGCACTTGCCAGTATCTAAGCGCATTCAATTTTTTGCTCATCAAATCATTCTCAGTAATAGTGATTCATCAGTCTAAAATTCCTTTCTCTCTTCATCTCAATCTCATTCTACTCTCTTCTATTTTCTCTACTCAAGGCCACATTACAAGCCTTCCTCTCTTCAAACTTGTTCTTGCGAGTTACTTGAATTACAAGTCTTATACCATTTCACATGGTATCAGAGCCTTCAAAGTTAGAAATGGCATATCACTTACCAAATCTGAATGCAAGTCATTCATGGAATTTTGTTGTAGATTTTGATAGATTTACTACTTTCATGCGTCAATTCTCTCAATTTCAAGCATGCAAGGGTAGACCCAGCTCCTCTTCAGCCATTTTCGATCTGATCAGTCCTTATTTTTTTTTATCCAGGAGAAAGTCCTAGGACACCTCTGATTCTGCTCCAGCTAACACCTCATAATTATTACCAGTAGTCGCATGACATGTGGAGAGCATTGAGATTGAAGAACAAGGTAAAGTTCCTTGATGGATCGATTCTGAAATTGGTCAAAGGTGATCCTTCTTTCGATGCATGGGATAGGTGCAACAATTTTCTTCTCTTTTGGATCAACCTCTCTCTCAGTCTTGAGATCGCTAAAAGCGTGATGTCAATGAGTTCAGCTCCAAATTTATGGAACAATTTAAGGCATCATTATTCACATGAGGATCTTTTCGAGTGTAGGTGAGTTGAAAGAAGAATTCTATGCACTCAAACAAGGTGATCTCTCTGTCACTTCTTATTTTACAATGTTGAAAGCTATTTGAGAAGAATTAGAAAGTTTACGTGCCACTCATAGTTGTGTTGCTTGTGTGATGAGTGATTGCACTTGTGGATTGAAAATCATTTGAGATCATGCATCTGAAGAATATGTTTTAAATTTTTGAGAAGTTTAAATGAACAATATTTCACTGTTAAATCACAAATTATGCTTTCGAAGCCATTACCTGAAATCAGCACTGTGCTAGCTATGCTGACTCAACGGGAATTACAATTGAATTGTGATTTGTCAAATAGCAAAATTATAACTAATTCTTTTGAAGAGCAAGCCTCAGTTGGAGGTGGTTCAGTCTAGTGAGAGGCAGAGGTTGTGGGAGAAATAAAGGTAGAGGAGGTACCTAGAAATCATATGGTCGAGGCTACACTTCTAAGCTTTGTAGCTACTATTAATCGAATTATTCATTTAGCAGAAACTTGCTACAAGAGAAATGGCTTTCTTGCTCACTTAAAGTAGTGAATAGCTAATCAAATCAGCACTAAAGGGACAGTTGAGAATTCTAGTACTGAGATTACTTATTCTGGCTTGGATGAAAAGAGTAATGATACAATACTTATGTTAACTCCATATCAGAAGAAAACTTTACTGGATCTCCTCTAACAACCACTCATGCTAGCTTCCAATAGTGTTAACCACATCACTTCTTCAACCATCCTTACTCAACCAAAAGGTAGGCATTTCTTGAGTATGTAATCAAATTTTAATAAAATTTCTTGGATACTTCACAGTGGAGCCACTAATTATCCATCTTACATTCAAGAGTCTTTTAAAACTTTCTTTTACATGACTCCAGTCTTAGTAAATCTACCTAATGGCTCTACTACCACTACAAACATTTGTGGCACTGTGTAACTTTCGAACCATTTGATCTTTACCAATGTTTTATTCATACTTCACTTCAAATATAATTTAATTTCAGTGTCTAAACTCACAAAATCATTGCATTGTGAATTAAAATTCACTGATTCTTTTTGTGAAATATAGGCATTCCCATCATTGAAGATGACTAGGCAAGCTAATGTCAACCTTGAAAAATAACTACACCAGCAGTTCATATACCTTCAATAAATCCGACAGTATTGCAGAATCTAGAAGCCTTATGGCATGCTAGACTAGGTCACCTACCATATAGCAAAATGTCAACAATGAAAAATACATTTTCATTCATCGAGTGTATCTCATCATCTCATGTTTGTGATTCTTGTCACTTTACTAGACAAAAGAAATTGCCATTTTCCATTAGTAATACACTCTCAGAAAGTATTTTTGACTTGTTACACACATATATTTGGGGACCACTCTCAATTTTGTCAACCTTTGGCCATAAATACTTTCTCACTATTGTAGAAAATAAAACAAGGTTCACTTGGATTTATTGCATGAAATTAAAATTAGAAGATGCAAAATTGGTACAAAATTTTGTTCAACTGGTGCAAACTCAATTTCATAAAACTGTAAAACAAATTAGGACAGATAATGGAATGGAATTTAAAATGGATTCTTTCTACAACTCAAAAGGAATATTGTACCAAACATCTTATGTGGAGACTCCTTAACAAAATAAAATTGTTGAGAGGAAGCATTAACACATATTGAGTGTTGCAAGAGCACTTTTGTTTCATACTAATGTTCCAAAATACTTATGGCACTATGCAGTGCAACATTCAATATATATATATTTAATTAATAGACTGAAAAGCACTTTCTGAAGTCATCAAACTCCTTATGAAGCTCTTTTCAAAGCTAAACTAGATTTAACTTTCCTCAAGGTGTTTGGTTGTCATGTTTTTGCCTCTACTTTAAGTGCTGGTAGTAGAAAATTAGATCCAAGAGTTCGAAAATGTATTTGCCTTGGATATCAATCAGGCACAAAAGGATCTATTCTGTTTGACTTGAAAACAAAAGAGCTTTTCATATCAAGAAACACTGAATTTTATGAGCACTATTTCCTTTTAAACAAACGACAAGCAATCTCTCTTCCATGCATCAACATCCATCGGAGTCATCAAATTCTAACCTTTTTGCATTTTACTATGATACTTTCACACATAATACTTCTACATTTTATCATAATCATAACACACTAGCACCTCCCACCATAAATAGTACATCAGATTCATCTATAAGTTTTGCATCACCAATGGCATCTCCTCATGACATAATAGATTCTACATCATCCTTAGCATTGGAATCAGTATCAGCACAAACACCATTGGAACATACATGCACTAATTTTGAACCTCCACCTGCTGTACCAATTTTAAGAAGGTCTGAATGAGAAAAAACAACCGTCTTATTTTAAAGATTTCTATTGTTTTCACATTTTAACCATAAAGATCCAATGAATGCTGTCCAATTAACTTCAACTTGTAAGTATTATCTTTCTCATCATTTGTCATGTGCATTATTCTCTCTCAAGAACCTAGCCTTTACTTTTTCTCTCATAAATAACCCGGATCCCAAACACTATTCTAAAGCTATCATGCATGATTGTTGGCGGAAAGTTATTGAGGCAGAACTCACTGCTCTTGAGCAAAACAAGACCCGAATCATCACTCTTCTTCCTCCTGGGAAGAATACAGTTGGTTGTAAATAGATCTTTCATACTAAATTCAATCCAGATGGCACTATTGAGAGGCACAAAGCTCAGCTTGTTGTCCAAAGCTTTACTCAAATTCCCAGAGTAGATTACATTGATACCTTTAGTCCCGTAGTAAACATGAGCACTGTGAGAGTTCTCCTTGCCATTGTAGTGGCAAAGAAATGGCACCTTTATAATCTTGATGTGAATATGGCTTTCCTTCATGGAAACCTCCATGAAGATGTTTACATGAAGCTCCCAAAGAGACTGAAGTGTTCAAATCCCAAGTTAGTTTGCAAGTTAACGAGGTCTTTATACGGCTTGAAGCAGGCTAGTTGCTAGTGGAACATCAAACTCTTTGCTGCTCTTGCTGACTTGGGGTTCACTCAATCTAAAAATGATCACTCATTATTTACATCAAACTCCGATGCTCGTTTAAAGCGTTATTTAAAAGAAAATTTGATTTAAGAATCGTATTAATTAACTTCGATTTATTAAGAAAAGTATAATATTTTGAGTTCAATCTATTAAGAAAAGATTTTGTTTTAAGTTAGGAATTGAGTTTGATTTATGTACTAAAGTGACTTTTATCTTGACTAAAAGTTAAAGAAGTTTGGGTATTTAGAAATTGAAGATTTTGCTACTAAGACTGAAAGTATACCTACGAAGTGATGTGGAGGTAAGAGTAGTTGATTATTTGGTGAAGCGGAGGTATGTGTAATTAAGCGGTGATACAAAAGTACATTTAATAATATAAGTGATGCGGAGGTGTGTGTATGTAGTAATTGGAGATGTGGAGGTATAATAAAGAAGAAGAAAATGAGGAGCCACGCATGAGAGAATTAACTGAAACGGATAATGAATCATGAATAGTGTATGTCGAATGGGCCTTGTGCCAAAGTGCTAATGCAGAAGTGCCCGCCTAACTGATAGCCTAAGATTGCTAATGCGGGATGTCCGCCTAACTGATAGCATATTGTATGTTGAATGGGTCTTTGTGCCAAATTGCTAATGCGAAAGTGCCCGCCTAATTGATAGCTTGAGATTGCTAATGCGGGAATATTTGCCTAACTGATAGCCTGTCTGTTACCATGATGCCAAGATATCCTAAATGACAAGGGTTCTCCCATGATGGTAATTGTACCTAACTGACACGGTAAAGAGACCATATTCGAGGTTTGCCCCGAGTAATGTTGGGTTGCGGGTAAACAACCAACGCATGAGCTCATGGCCTGCTTAGGACAGACATGCATCATATTGTTTGCGCATTTATGTTTTGGTTATGTTTTGCTTGTTGTATTTTCTCTATGATTGAGCTGGTTGTCTTGTGTGTTCAATTGAATCTCTGGTACTATTAGTTTATGTATTGAAGTAATTAAGAATTAATGTTGTAAATGAGTTTTATTTTAAGTTCAGAAATTTTAAAGAAAACAATTAATTGTCTAAAGTAAAATTTAAAAGTATTTTCAAAGGCTTGATAAAAGAATAGTTTTACCGAGTAAAGTCAATTATTTGTATTTTGTTCATTACTTTTACGATATTCACTGTTCCTACTGAGAACATGCGAGGACGACGTTCTCACCTCCTATAGATTTTCTTTTCAGCAACAGGTTCAGGAATCCTTGGCGTGGAGCCGCGACTGAACATCGGAGATTTATGTAAATATGTATCCATATTTTCTATAGTTAGTTTAGTCTTAGACTTTCCCCCTTACCATTTATTGTCTTTGATTTTTAGAGGGGTAGGAGTTGTATTTGAGAATCTTGAGATAAGTCTATGTATATAATGTTATGCGAATATGTAAGTATTTTTGATATAAAGTGATTAAGAGTAAACTTCTCGTTTTCTCAATTAAATTTCTGATTCGCATTCGTGAAGGCTCAATATTAAATAAAGATAGTATAAAATAAAAAGGGTTAGAGGTAAGTAACGCATGAGCCTTTAGTACGATCATGAGGTGCTAAAAGTTAGGGTGTTACAATTCTTGTCCTCAGGCTGGTGGAGCTGAAGTGTGAACGCTTGATAAACCACTATTCTATGGTTTATATTGTGTTTAATTGAGTGGTTTCATCAAGTCTTCACCCACTTATTCATATGATTTGCATGATTTTACAATTCCTTCCTAGTTTTGTTCTATGGTTGAAAACTTGCTTCCTAAAAATCTTTAATTTGTATATTTTAATTCTCATTTATACCATTCGATGCCGTGATCCGTGTGTTAAGTGTTTCAGGCTTCATAGGGCAGGAATGACTTAGAGAATGGAGAGGAAGCTTGCAAAAATAGAAGGAATACAAGAAACTAAGGAGATGACTAGCGAGCATCGACGCACACGCATGGTTCACGCGTGCGCGCGAAATGGAGAAAATTGCAGCGACAGTGCGCGTGACTAACGCGTACGCGTGGATTGGAATCTGCACAAATGACGCGCACGCGTGGACGACGCGTACGCGTGACAAGGAAAATCGCTGAATGACGCGCACGCGTGACCTGCGCGATCTGCAGAAATAACAGAATACGCTGGAAGCGATTTCGGGCAGCGTTTTGACCCAGTTTTCGGCCCAAAAACACAAATTAAAGCTAGGGAACATATAGAGACTCAACACACATTGACATACATTCTCATTAGGATAGTTTTTAGGTTTTAGATCTGAATCTGGAGAGAAACTATTCTTCCTCTAGGTTCTCTTTACATTTATAATTTATTAGTTTTATGCTTTCGGATATTGAAGAGTCATCACCTCCGTTGAAGACATTCTCCTAGTTTGTTTCCTATTTTCTTACTCTTTTAATTTCCATTTATCTTATTCAGTTTGTCACTTACTCTTCCATATCCTATTTACTTTTAGAGTTACAATTGGATTATTTTCATGGATTGTTGATAAAGAGAATTACTTTTATTCTTAATTAAATTTCAATCTCTATTTAATTTATTATGTCTTCTTCTTATATTTTTCTGAGTATTATATTCATGTCAATGGAGTAGATTCCCTACTTGACATGGGGGTTGACTAAGAGGAGACACTTGAGTCGCTCAAGTGCTTAATTGAATTGGACGTGGCTAATTCTGTATTTACTAATGCTAGACCTTCCCAAGGGAGAGGACTAGGATTTGCGAATAAGAGTTAGCTCAATCACTTGACTTTCCTTTATTTAGTAAGGGTTAACTAAGTGAAAACAACAACCTCTTTATACTACACTTGAGAAGATTCCAACAAGGATAGGACTTCCAATTAATCATTCTCCCAGTCAAGGTTTTTTTATCAATAATCATTCTTAGTTTTTATTGCTTTAATTTACAATTATTTAATTGCTCATTATCCAAACTCAAACTTTCCTGAAAGTCCCTGATTAATAAATTAGCACCCTTTCCTGCAACTCGTTGGGAGATGACCTGGGACTCATACACCCAGTATTTTTATTTCTAAATTTCGTGACAACTTTTCTAAATTGACAAGGCGGATCTTAGCTGGTTAAGAACTATACTCACAACGTATTCCATATATTGATTTCTTGATTAGCCGACTTCTACCTTCTCATCAATTTTTGGCGCCGTTGCTAGGGAGTTGCAATAGTGTGCTAGATTATTAATTAGTGTACATATTTTTTTATTTGCATATTTTATTTTTATTTTGTTACCATGAGCTATATGTTTTTCTCATTGAATGACGCGTTCACTGCCTGATCTGAGCTTAGCCGCATTTGATCCTGAAATTGAAAGAACTCTTTCACGTATTAGACGAGCTCGACGTCGGTTAGCCTCTGAGGGTGGTGAAGTGATTGTTATCGATTCACCAGTCTCATCTGAGGGCGAATCTGAACTGCCATCTGAGAGCGAAACAAGCTCCTTTACTACTGATTCAGTTGATTCACGTGCAGATAGAATGGCAGCACCTAGGAGGATTACTCTGCAGGAAGCTAGAGCCCCAGATTCCAGGTCGTCTCCCAACGAGTTGCAGGAAAGAGGGCTAATTTATTAATCAGGGGCTTTCAATAAAGTTTGAATTTGGATAATGAGCAATTAAATAATTGTAAATTAAAGCAATAAAACTAAGAATGATTATTCATAAAAAAAGCCTTGACTGGGGAATGATTAATTGGAAGGAACCGGCCGAAGATATTCCTTCACCTTCCACATCACAAGCACCTTCAACAAACCAACTGCTCCATCAGATACTTGAGAAGTTAGACCGGCTTGACCGGAAGGAAAAGCAAAGAGAAGGCCGTAACAAGCGCAGATTTACATACCTCAAGGAGCTGCTTATAGGAAACCACAGACCCGAAAAGAACCCAGACACCCTGGACTCCACTTCATTTACCAGCACAGGGAGCCATGACGGTCCCAATTGTGGAGATACTGCTACTAGCCCCGCTTTGTTCCTGACTAATGGCATCGAGGACGGTGCAAAGCCTTAAGTGTGGGGAGGTTGGTCAGTACCTGACTTCCGGAGGTAATTTCTCTTTATTAACACCAATAAAATAGGATATTTATTTAGTTTTTCTTTTGATATGATAGAATAAATTGCATAGTAATAGGTTATTTGCATGCATATTCTATTTGATTGAAATATAATAAGTTTCTTTTTAAGACCCTATTTTTGAAAATTTTTACTAATTTAAATCAAAATTTTTCTGTTAAATTTGTTTGAAGTTGTATTTAGAATATAGTTTAAAAAGTCAAGAACACACAACCTGTGAGATTTGAGCTTAATGACATGGTTACACTATTTAACTATAAATATTTTATTCTTGTGTGTTTACTTCTCTATAATTGAAATCTATATTTTGTTCCATCCTATATGTCTAATATTTAATGTATTTAAATGCATGCATATGATTGAGGCCATTATTTTATTAACTCACTTATCCCAAATTAGCACCCTTTTCCTGCAACTCGTTGGGAGACGACCTGGGACTCATACTCCCAGTATTTTTATTTCTAAATTTCGTGACAACTTTTCTAAATTGACAAGGCGGATCTTAGCTGGTTAAGAACTATACTCACAACATATTCCATATATTGATTTCTTAATTAGCCGACTTCTGCCCTCGCGTCAACCCAGCATAACCAACAACAAGTTTCGCAGATCACCTATCCTAATTCCTCATCAAATGACGAGATGCTCCGTTCTCTTGCACAAGGACAACAAGACATGTAGACGCAGCTGAACTCTACTTTAAATGGTCTGAATGCCACTTTACAAGCTCTTGTCTCCAGGATAGATTCATTACCTAATTCCATAAACCAACCTTCAAGCTCCAGTGGAATTCCTTCTCAACCCCTACCTAATCCCAAGGGTGGTATCAATGCCATCACTTTGAGGTCCGGAATCACACTACAAGGTAGGAACCATGAGGAACCAAGCCCATCAGAACACGCCCCAGCTGAGGATGTGGTGGAAGTGGAAGATGCTGAAGAGGAAGAGGACGTAAAAGACATGGTTGAAGAAGAAGCAGTTCAACCAAGGAATGGAGAACCAAAGGAAGCTGAAGTGGTAAAAGATGCCATTCCTGTCCCATTTCCACACCTTGCAAGGAAGACCAGAAGGCAGATGGAACTTGATCCCAAAATGGTAGAAATATTCAAAAAGGTTGAGGTAACCATTCCCCTTTTTTATGTTATTCAGCAGGTACCTAAATATGCAGAGTTTCTAAAAGATTTGTGCATACATAAGGATAGAATTAATGAGTTAGAAACTATCCCTTTAGGTAGTTCTATATCTGCTTTAATGGGAGGTATACCTAAAAAATGTAGTGATCCAGGTCCATGCATGGTTAACTGTACCATTGGAGGTGTAATATTTTCTGACTGCATGTGTGATTTAGGAGCGTGTGTTAGTATAATGCCATTGTCCATATATGATACTTTGAGGCTCCCTCCTTTAAAAAGGTCGGCAGCTCGTTTTTTGTTAGCAGATAAAAGTATTATTACAGTAGTTGGAATTGCTGAAGATGTATTAGTGAGCATTAAGGGGCTCACATTTCCCATTGACTTCTATATCTTGGAAATGCCCCCTAATGACTCAGGAAGACCATCATCAATCCTGCTTGAAAGAACATTCCTGAAGACTTCGAAGTTCAAGCTGGATGCATTCTCAGGAACTTACTCCTTTGAGATAGATAGCAGAGCAGTGAGTTTCAGTTTAAATGAAGCTATGAAGCACCCTTCGGAAGATCATTCTATCTTCCAGTACGACATCATTGATGAAACTGTAGCTGAAGTTCACCAACAAGAAATAGAAGATAAGCACATAGAGTCCAAGTGTGGGGACACCCTCTGAACACAATGAGGATATTTTTCCATTATCACCAGCCCCGGATAATCCAGAACCTAGCCATGAGAAGAAACTGGAATTAAAACCCCTCCCTCCACACCTCAAGTATGCTTACCTTGAGGATAAGCGTAAATTCTCAGTTATCATTGCGAGGGAACTCACTTCCCAACAAGAAGAACAACTGCTTAGTGTGCTGAGAAAACATAAGAAAGAAATTGGATGGAGCTTGGCAGATATAGTAGGCATCAGCCCTCAAGTTTGTGAGCACCGAATATATTTGGAAGAGGAAGCAAAATCTGTCCGTCAGCCTCAAAGAAGATTGAATCCCACCATCTTAGAAGTTGTCAAGAAAGAAGTGACCAAGCTACTTGAAGCAGATATCAATTATCCCATCTCAGATAGTAAATCGGTCAGCCCAGTACAAGTGGTGCCCAAGAAGTCTGGAGTCACAACAGTAAAGAATGAGCATGGAGAGCTCCTGACAACTAGAGTGCAGAATTCATGGAGAGTTTGCATTGACTATAGGCATCTTAACCAAGCCACTCGCAAGGATCATTACCCCTTGCCATTTATTGATCATATGCTTGATCGCCTGTCAGGTAAATCCCATTACTACTTTTTAGATGGTTATACAGGCTATTTTCAAATTCATATAGCTCCTGAGAATAAGGAGAAGACTACTTTTACATGTCCCTTTGGAACGTATGCATATAAAAGGATGCCTTTTGGCTTATGTAATGCACCGGCTACTTTCCAAAGATGCATGATGAGCATCGTTTCAAATCTCATTGAAAACTGTATGGAAGTTTTCATGGATGATTTTAGCGTATATGGTGATTCATTTAGCCTTTGCTTGGATAGTTTATCTAGAGTATTAGACAGGTGTGTTAGTTCAAACCTTGTGTTGAATTTTGAAAAATGTCACTTTATGGTAAAACAAGGAATTGTACTAGGATATGTTGTGTCTAATACTGGCATTTCTATAGATCCAGCAAAGGTAGATGTCATTTCTAGTTTACCTTACCCCTCCTCCGTGAGGGAAGTCCGTTCGTTCCTTGGCCATGCAGGTTTCTATAGAAAATTCATTAAGGACTTCAGTAAGGTAGCATTGCCTTTATCCAGATTATTACAGAAAGATATTGAGTTCGAGTTCAGTAAGGATTGCATGCAAGCATTTGATAAGCTGAAGATCGCCCTGACTCAAGCTCCAATTGTGAGAGGACCAGACTGGAGCCAGTCATTTGAAATTATATGTGATGCCTCCAACCATGCAGTGGGAGCGGTGCTGGCTCAGCGCGAAGGTAAAGATCCTTTTGTAATTGCTTATGCATCTAAGACCTTAGATGCTGCTCAGTCTAATTACACTACTACTGAAAAAGAGCTTCTTGCTATTGTTTTTGCTCTGGATAAATTTCGAGCTTATTTACTTGGTACTAAGGTGGTAGTGTACTCAGACCATGCAGCTCTGAAGTATTTATTAGCTAAAAAAGAGTCCAAACCAAGGCTAATACATTGGATACTACTGCTGCAAGAATTTGATTTAGAAATTAAGGATAGGAGTGGTAACCAGAATTTAGTGGCAGACCACTTGAGTCGCCTTGAGCACATTAAGGATGACTCCACTCCTATCAATGATACTTTCCCATTTGATAGCTTGCATACAGTATCTGAAGTAGTTTCTTGGTATGCACCTGTAGCTAATTATCTAGTTAGCTGCACCTTCCCTCCAAATTTTACTAAGCATCAAAGAGACAAGCTGAAAAGCGAGTCCAAATATTATATATGGGATGATCCATATTTATGGAGGTGTAGTGCTGACCAGGTAATTAGACGGTGTGTACCTCAATCAAAATTCCAGTCCATTTTAGAGGCCTGCCACTCATCTGAGAGTGGAGGACATTTTGGCCCTCAAAGAACAGCTAGAAAAATCTTAGACTATGGATTCTGGTGGCCTACTCTTTTTAAAAATGTCGCTGCCTTTTGTAAATCTTGTTCCCCTTGCCAAAGGTTTGGTAATATATCCAAGAGGGATGAAATGCCTCAACAGATTATGCTTTTCTGTGAAATTTTTTATGTTTGGAGCATTGACTTCATGGGTCCATTTTCAAACTCTAATGGTTACCTTTATATACTGTTAGCTGTAGACTATGTTTCTAAATGGGTGGAAGCAATTTATACCCGTACTGATAATGCTAACACTGTTGTTTCTTTTGTTAGAAACCATATTATCTGTCGCTTTGGATCATCACGAGCAATCGTGAGCGATCAAGGCACTTACTTTTGTAACAGGAGACTAACAGGATTACTGAAGAAGCATGGGATAATTTACAAAGTAGCAACAGCTTATCATCCCCAAACCAATGGGCAAGCAGAAGTCTGTAACAGAGAGATTAAACGTATTCTGGAGAAGATAGTAAAGCCTCATAGGAAGGACTGGAGTGCCAGGCTACAAGATGCACTCTGGGCATATAGAACAGCGTACAAAACACCCATTGGGATGAGCCCCTTCCGTTTGGTGTATGGAAAGGCTTGCCACCTTCCAGTAGAGGTGGAACACAAGACTTTCTGGGTTGTGAGGGAGTGCAACATGAATTTTGAGGAAGCTGGTGCTGAAAGGAGCTGCAACTAGCAGAACTAGAGAACCTTCACCTAGAAGCATATGACAACTCTAGGCGATACAAAGAAAAGATGAAGGCTGTCCATGACAAGCACATAAAAAGGAGAGAATTCAGACCAGGGGAGTTAGTTCTTCTTTATAACTCCAGACTGAGGCTTATGCCAGGCAAACTAAGATCAAGATGGGAAGGTCCATACAGAGTAGAAAAGGCAGAGCCATACGGAGTTTTTCACCTGCGTCATCCTTCTAGCTCCAAATTCATCAAGGTCAATGGACATCGCCTAAAGCTTTATCATGGAGAGAAGATGAAGGATCACAAAGAGCTAGAGGTCTTCCTCTTAGAAGACCCACCAACAGAAGCAGAATGAGCTTGAAGACCGTCCAACTTAAGGACGTAAAAGCAAAGTGCTAGGTGGGAGACAACCCACCATGGTATGATCGTTCCGTTTCAGTCTTAGTTTTATTTCACTTTATTCTATTTTGTTTTTGATTAATGACTCTTTTCATAATATCTGCATATAGTCTGCATTCACATTTGCATTTGCATTCTTCAAAAAAAATGGTGTCGACGCGCAAGCGTGGCTGACGCGCCCGCATCATAGGTGCATTCGGAAGAAAAGAGAATTGAACAAAAAGTCACGCGGGAGCGTGGCTGGAGGCGTGCCTTAGACACAAACACGCCCACGTGAACGCGTCCCTGACGCGTCCGCGTCAATTGCGAAACCAGCCCTCCACGTGTGCGCGTCACTCACGCGCACGCGTGACCCTGCAAAATTGATGTAAATGGGTGTATGGCAGTAAGTTATGATGGAGTGGGGCTGGAATCGTGCTAGAAGCACAAGCCCTATCACGCGAACGCGTGCCCCACGCGTCCGCGTCATTTTTCAAATAAAGGCAATTCACGCGTACGCGTCACCCACGTGCACGCGTCACCCTAAATTTTGGCAATATGTAAATGAAACAGAAAGTCGTGCGAACGCGAGGCTGCTCTTGCGCTACTAGCACAAACCAAGTCACGCGAACGCGTGCCTCAAGTGTCCGTGTCACTTGAAAATATTGCCATTCACACGAACGCGTGCCCCACGCGTCCGCGTCGCCTGCGCCGCACAGCTTATTCATATCAGCGCCAGATATCTTATCTTTTCTTCCCCAAATCCTAATCTTTTCTTTTTTCCTTCTTATTTCCTTCTTCTTCCTTCTTCCTTCTTTATTCTTTCTCACTTTTTACTTTCTATTTTTCACATCCATTATCAATGTTCTTTTCTTTTCCTCTTCTCTTTTTATTTTTTCATTATTATTTTTATTCATGTTTTCTTCTTCTTTTTCTTTTTACTTTCACTATCTATATTTCCTTCTTCTTTCTTTTCTTTATTGGTGTTAGAAATTTAAGTCGGTGATTATTTTCTTATATATTTTGCTTGTGAGTATATTAAGGAATTGTTTGACAATTAATATTACTTCTTAAAGGGTTGCATGCATGTTCAATTTAAATACTTTCGATAACATATTTACCATGCATGCTATGTGTTTGTGAAAAAGCCCGTATGGCATTGTGCATTATTTTTAATCATTCTATTCTACTACTCTAATACCTGTTTTTCACAAAATCCCTTTTATATTTTATTGCTTAAATATAATTATCAATACAAACAGATTATTCGTTTGAAAGAGTTGATAATCTAACTTGGACATTTAATGCTTGATCTATGCTACCCATGCCTTTGCCGGCATTCCAATAAACATCTTGCATCTAAGTGCCATTACATGCACTTGCTATATTTCCATTGATGAACTTTTCACATGTAGTCATGACCATGTGTTAACGACATCCTTCTTTACCGTGCATTGATTATCACCTACACCATCCTCTTCCTTGCTCTAACCCTTAGTTTTAAAAGTTACTCTCTTTTTCCTTTTCAGGATGGTCACCAAGAAGGGTAAAGAGAAGGTTACTCCCAAACAACCGGCAAGAAAAGAAACAAAAAGAGCACTAGTGGTAGAGCCATCTTCAACAGCAGTTAAACCCTCAACAAAACGAATCAAGAGGATCATCAAGGTCGATGAAAAAGAGAAAACCTTTCCAGCAAAGGACACTGCGCGGTTCACCAACCGTTACTGTGAGCAGATGTTCCCCATCCTGGCTGAGAGGAGCTATAACAATGAGAACCTACTCATCCTCCCAACCCACATTGTTGAATTTGTTGAGCCCCGAATTGAGCAAAGACAATAGGGATTCCTACGGAGACAGCCACGACAGGTTAACCTTTCATGGGTAGTTGAATTCTACTCCAATTTTCACATGCCAACCCTGCAGTCTGTCTATGTCCATCAGAAGCAAGTCCCCATAACTGAAGAAGTCATTCAGCGAGCTTTAGATCTTCCCCCTGCTCCAGAAGGATTGGACGCATTCTAAAAAGTCTCATTCAAGTGCCAGACATACCAATTTGACTGGGACGCCGTTCTCAGAATTATCGCACAACCTGGCAGCAGATGGATCTACGGATACCATCGATCCCGACCCAATGGCATATTGGCTTCAGCACTTACCTTGGAGGCTCGAGTATGGCCACAGATTATGTCCCACTACGTCTTTCCAAGCACTCATGAGTCCTCCTTCACTGTAGACATGGCCGTTTTACTCTGGTGCATCCTTACAGACTAGCCTCTAAACTTACCAAGACACATCCAGGATGCTATGGGACACGTACAAATTGCAGGCAACTTATCTTTTCCCGTCTTAGTTTCAGATCTGGTCTCAGCAGCCGGAGTCTCCTACAGAACTGGGGACACCAAGGTCATGATTCCATGGGATGATCAGTACGTCCCTAACAGGAAGTATATCAGACCTCCAGCAGTCACTACGAGCCGACCTGCAGAACCGGCCAAAGATATTCCTTCACCTTCCACATCACAAGCACCTTCAACAAACCAACTACTCCATCAGATACTTGAGAAGTTAGACCGGCTTGACCGGAAGGGAAAGCAAAGAGAGCGCCGTAACAAGCGCAGATTTACATACATCAAGGAATTGCTTATGAGAAACCACAGACCCAAAGAAAACCCAGACACCCTGGACTTCACTTCATTTACCAGCACAGGGAGCCATGACGGTCCTGATTGTGGAGATACTGCTACTAGCCCCCCTTTGTTCCTGACTAATGGCACCGAGGACGGTGCAAAGCCTTAAGTGTGGGGAGGTCGGTCGTACCTGACTTTCGGAGGTAATTTCTCTTTCTTAACACCAATAAAATAGGATATTTATTTAGTTTTTCTTTTGATAGGATAGAATAGATTGCATAGTAATAGGTTATTTGCATGCATATTCTATTTGATTGAAAAATTAATAAGTTTCTTTTTAGGACCCTATTTTTGAAAAATTTTGCTAATTTAAATCAAAATTTTTCTGTTAAATTTGTTTGAAGTTGTATTTGGAACATAGTTTAAAAATTCAAGAACACACAACCTGTGAGATTTGAGCTTAATGACATGGTTACACTATTTAACCATAAATATTTTATTCTTGTGTGTTTACTTCTCTGTGATTGCAATCTATATTTTGTTTCATCCTATATGTCCAATATTTAATGTATTTAAATGCATGCATATGATTGAGGCCATTATTTTATTAACTCACTTATCCCAAATAAGCCTACCCTTTCAATTACCTTTGTTAGCCACTTTGAGCCTATTAATCCCATTTGTTCTATATTTTACCACATCACTAGCCTTAAGCGGAAAAATAATTAAATACCTCAAATTGAATCTTTGGTTAGCTTAAGTTAGAGATTGTGTGTCAATTAAGTATGGGAAAAACAGTGGGAACTTGGGTTAATGAAAGTATACAATGTTTAAATTGATAAAATATTGAGAATTTGGATGCCTACTCATGTGAAAAAGAAAAATTAAAAACCCATATGCATTAATATGCTATTTTTGCTTCCATATTTAAAAAAATTCAAAAATATTTAATAAATAAGTAAATAAATAAGGGGACAAAATTACCCCAATGCTAAGTCAAAGTTAAGGAAAAGATCAATGCATATGCTATACAAGTTAAAAGAAAAGTTGATGCATGAGTATATAATGCAAAAGTTGGAATTATGGGTAGCTAGGCATGAATTTAAAAGTATATAGAGTGTGTATATAGGTGAGAGCTTAGGTTAATCAAGGATTCAAATTATAGCTCACTTAGCCATATATATACCCTCACCCTTACCTTAGCCCCATTACAACCTTGAAAATACCTCATAATGTTTGCATTTAGGGGTGTTCAAAACCGATCCGGACCAAACTAAACCGATGGACCAAACCGAAAAAATTGAAAACCGAACAAAACCGAAAACCGAAAAACTGAAGAAAATGTATTTTGCTGTTTTTTGCGGTTCGGTTCGATTTTCGGTTCTGGCCATAAAAACTCCAACCGAACCGAACCGAACCGGAGAAGTAAAAACCCTAAAAAAACCAACCCACCCCCACCCCCACCCCCAATTCCCCAAATGAGCGCTGCGGCTGCGCGACCTAACCCCCACCCCCAATTGAAATCTAGCACAGTAGCACTCTCTTGAATCTCTTCTACAATCTCACTCTTTGCACCCAGTCACCTAGACCCAGTCACCCACGCGTTCTTGAGTCTCGACGTCGACGGCGAGAGACCGTTCCTCCCAGGCTCCCACCACCTTGAAGCCTTCCTCCCAACGCCGAAGCCGTTTCACCCACTGCTCCCAGGACCTTTTCACCCACCAGTGCACCACGGTCCACGAAGCCCCAGCCACAGCCAGCACCACCGTCACAGGCTCGCACCCAGTGGACAGAGGACCGTTTCTGGCCACCGACGCAACAGTAGCACAGCACGACGCCACCATCCACTAACCCAGCAGGCCAGCACAGCACCACGCCAGTGACGCCACCAGCCAGCAGCGTTTCTGACCACCATCCAGTCAGGTATGTAATTTAACTAATTTTTGTTCAATAATCATTGATTCATTGTTGCGGTTTGTTGGCATTGTTTACTTTATTATTGGTATTGTTGTTGTTGATTCATTGTTGCTGACTTGCTATTTGCTAATTCATTGTTTACCAATTACTGTTTATTGATTCATTGTTGTCATACAGTTTTGATTTGACACTATTGCATTAGGAGGAGAAAGGTTCCAAGGTAATCGAAATGGCTAAAATAGGAGAAATGTTAGAATTAACTACTTGAGTTTGTATGATGACATTGGTTAGATTTGAGAAGCTAAGAAAAGACTCAGTATCTGTCTGAAATTTTAATTTAATTTCAAACTGTATATTTGTTTGTTTTGCAGATCTCAATTAACTTAGAACAATTTGATTGTTTGTCTCTTTCACCTGTGCTTAGTGGTTATTGATTCATTATTCGGTTTATTGTTGCTGGTTATTGTTTGGTTTACTGACTTGGTATTGTTGCTGGTTATTACTGACTTGGTATTGTTTTGTTTTTAATTTATTTGTTGTTGTGTTTCTGCTCTTGATTTTGTAAATTGGTTGTAAATTTATTTTGTTGTTCAATGTATTTGTGTATGCAGTTTGATGTCAGTTCAAGTGAAAATATGGGCGACACTGGATAAGTGATTGACCAAGCCCATCCAGTTGGTGTAACTTCTGTGTCATGGGCACCGTCAACGGCACCAGGTGCACTTGTTGGTGCTGGGTTGCTTGATCCTGTACAGAAGATGTATTCTGGTGGTTGTGATAATACTGTGAAGGTATGGAAGATGAACAATGGATTTTGGAAGATGGACTGCTTCCCAGCTCTTCAAATGCATACAGATTGGGTTCGAGATGTTGCTTGGGCACCTAATTTGGGTAATGGCAACAAGTGACAATGATAGAGCCTTAAAATTATCAATTTAGAATTATGGAGACTTTTTCATTTTGGAATATAATTGACATCTTGTTCCTTTGCATATTATACAGTTAAGTAATTGTGCTTGATAATCCCTTCCTTGAATTCCATTTGATAATTTGTGCTTGCAAGAATGAAGTTGATTAGTGTGAGCTTTTCTCCTTTTCTGAGTTAGAAGGATATGATTCAGGTATATAATGAGACATTTCATAAGAATTTTAGAATTTTGTCCTGGTAGTTGCGTAAATTATGACGGTTGTGTTAAATTTTAGACGTGCATTTGTAAGCATTACTACATGTGCTTTGTTTTATTTGCAATTTATAAAGTTAGCAGGGGCATAAATGTATTGGTCCTCGCATATCTGTCATGCTTGCCAGCGAAATTTATATTTGTTCCTCAAGGATTCTTGTGATTTTTAGTGGCAAGATATTTTTCCCTTCTTGTACTCCATCAGATGGAGCTTCTTTGTTGTTCATTCCATTGATCCATTTTGTAATCTTGATCTGGGATCAAGATTAATCGCTTACTTGATTACGAGGTAACATGTAACTAAACTATTTTCAAGTATCACATTGTATTTGTGTCTGTCGATTTCAATGTTATGACTTTGTGAAATAGTATGGTAGTATTTTTTTTTGAATTGATTGAAAAAACCGATCAAACCGAACCAAACCAAACTGAATTTAATTGGTTTGGTTTGGTTCGGATGGCTTCGGCAAAAAATCGAATCAAACCGAACCGCAGTTTGATTAGACAATCGGATCGGATGACTTTTCCATCAAAAACCGAACCAAATCGCACCGCGAACACCCCTATTTGCATTGGTACATTAAATACTTGTTGATTGGTTAGGTGAAGAACAAGGTTTAGAAAGCATGATTAGAGAAGAAAAGAGTGATTACCCTATACACTAAAGAGACTAGAGTGCATATACACCACCAGTGAGGGTTCAATGCTTAATTCTATGTTCCCTGCTTTCATGAGCTATCTTCCTACAAGTTTACTTGTCTTTACTGTATAATTTGAATTAGTAGAATTTGATTTATGTTTGTCTTGAAGAACTTATTTACTTTTAACCAAGTAGACAGAATCATATAGTTGCATTCATATACATAGGTTGCATTGCATTGCATGAGTCTTACTTTTCCCTACTCATTTATTTCATCTCCTTAAGCTAAGCATGAGGACATGCTAATGTTTAAGTGTGGGAAGGTTGATAAACCACTATTCTATGGTTTATATTGTGTTTAATTGAGTGGTTTCATCAAGTCTTCACCCACTTATTCATATGATTTGCATGATTTTACAATTCCTTCCTAGTTTTGTTCTATGGTTGAAAATTTGCTTCCTAAAAATCTTTAATTTGTATATTTTAATTCTCCTTTATACCATTCGATGCCGTGATCTGTGTGTTAAGTGTTTCAGGCTTTATAGGGCAGGAATGGCTTAGAGAATGGAGAGGAAGCTTGCAAAAATGGAAGAAACACAAGAAACTAAGGAGATGACCAGCGAGCATCGACGCGCACGCATGGCTCACGCATGCGCGCAAAATGGAGAAAATTGCAGCGACGCGTGCGCGTGATTAACGCGTACGCGCGGATTGAAGTCTACACGAATGACGCGCACGCGTGGACGACGCGTACGCATGACAAGGAAAATCGCTGAATGATGCGCACGCGTGACTGATGCATACACGTGACCTACGCGATCTGCAGAAATAACAGAATACGCTGGGAGCGATTTCGGGCCGCGTTTTGACCCAGTTTTCGGCCCAGAAACACAAATTAAAGCCAGGAAACATGCAGAGACTCAACACACATTGACATACATTCTCATTAGAATAGTTTTAGGTTTGAGATCTGAATCTGGAGAGAAACTACTCTTTCTCTAGGTTCTCTTTACATTTATAATTTATTAGTTTTATGCTTTTGGATATTGAAGAGTCATCACCTCCGTTGAAGACATTCTCCTAGTTTGTTTCCTATTTTCTTACTCTTTTAATTTCCATTTATCTTATTCAGTTTGTCACTTACTCTTCCATATCCTATTTACTTTTAGAGTTACAATTGGATTATTTTCATGGATTGTTGATAAAGATAATTACTTTTATTCTTAATTAAATTTCAATCTCTATTTAATTTATTATGTCTTCTTCTTATATTTTTCTGAGTATTGTATTCATGTCAATGGAGTAGATTCCCTACTTGACATGGGGGTTGACTAAGAGGAGACACTTGAGTTGGAATGCTCAAGTGCTTAGTTGAATTGGAAGTTGTTGGCTAATTCTGTATTTACTAACGCTAGACCTTCCCAAGGGAGAGGACTAGGATTTGCGAATAAGAGTTAGCTCAATCACTTGACTTTCCTTTATTTAGTAAGGGTTAACTAAGTGAAAACAACAACCTCTTTATACTACACTTGAGAAGATTCCAACAAGGATAGGACTTCCAATTAATCATTCCCCCAGTCAAGGCTTTTTTATCAATAATCATTCTTAGTTTTTATTGCTTTAATTTACAATTATTTAATTGCTCATTATCCAAACTCAAACTTTCCTGAAAGCCCCTGATTAATAAATTAGCACAATTTCTTGCAACTTGTTGGGAGACGACCTAGGACTCATACATCCAGTATTTTTATTTCTAAATTTCGTGACAAATTTTCTAAATTGATAAGGCGGATCTTAGCTGGTTAAGAACTATACTCACAACGTATTCCATATATTGATTTCTTAATTAGCCGACTTCTGCCCTCTCGTCAACGCCTCTTCAATAGCATCAATTTTGACTAATCTCCTTATGTGGTGGAATTAAGCTTGGCAAGGTCTTGCTATGTGCTCCCCATAAATTGTGACAAACTTGCCTTCATGCCTAAAATGGAGGAAGGCAGCCTCATAATCAACAATATGCACCCACAGAGTTTTCAACCAAGTGGTTCCAATAACCAAATTCCTACCAACAACATGTAGCACATAAACATCTGGAATTTTCACGTTGCACCCTTGCATGGAC
>NC_029787.2:72777645-72779405 GCF_000816755.2 Arachis ipaensis
CACTCTGAGACCATTAGCCACTTCAATTGGGATATTCAAAACTTGTGCAATGCGAGGCTGGATAAAACTATTGGAGCTTCCACAATTAGTAAGACCTTGGACTTTAATGCCTTGAATATAAGCCCTGATACCGATAGTAGCTAGACCTGACAAGCCAAGCATGTCGTTATAAGATAGATGATGCTCAATGACTTATTGATCAAGCTGCTCTAGGATTTCACTCTCAGATAGTTCGATCACAACACTCTCTTCCGAGGCCTTCTCATCCTCACCTTCAACTTGATACAGAAGAAAAATGTCGATTGCAAAACTTATGGCCTAGTGAATACTTCTAACCGCACCAATAACACAATCCTTTCTCATGACAGTTCTGGATTTCGGTCGAGGTCAGTCTTTGAATCGGGTTCTTGACAGAAGTGGGCTATGATCGATGAGTCAGTGTTGGAAGTTACGGAGAAAGATTGGTTTCAGGTGAATTATAGTTAGATGGCCCTGCTGTCCTCAATGGAGGTGAAGAAAATCTATCCCCATAAAGCTTAGCCAAACTAACCCCTCTCATTAACGAAGCAGGGCACTGAGCCTTCACTTCTCGTTTAATATCAACTCGCAACACACTAATAAAGCAATCTCTTAAAGCATTTGAAGGATCGATCTAGTGGGGTGTGCAAGCGAGATCAATTCGGTGTAGTGTTTGGACACAGAATCCTGCTACTGCAATTTAAAGATCAACTCTTGTGGGGACTCAAAGAGTGAAGAACCAAATTCGATCTTAATGGCCCTCTTGAGCTGGTTCCATGAACGAAAAGGAGCAAAGCGTTGAGACATCTAGAACCTAGGATCGCAGGACCAACCATGTGAATCGTTGCCACACCGATCTGTTCCTCCTCCGGTACCCGAAAAAAATCGAAATACTAATCGACAGAGAAGATCCAACCCAGAGCATCAGTGGCATCAAATTTAGATAATTCAAAACTCATCCTTTGATGCGGTTGCCATTGTTGCGGTTGAAAGTCACCTCCTAAGTTTGCACCATGGGGTGACTCATACGAAGTAGAATGACTCATGGGTTGTCCATTCTGCATCTACGAAATGGAAGCTTGAATGGCATTAAATTTTAGATAGGTAGCTTCCTTCAAATGAGCTCGCTCCAAGAAATTTTTTTCCATGAACAATTCCAACATCTAGAATAATTTGCGGACATCAACTTTCACTCCTTTAGCCTTAATATTGTTAGTGACTGCCATGGACAATGAAAGCACCAATTGAAAGGGTAAAAACTAAAATTGCAAAGATTCACACGGGAAGAGTGGTATGAATTGCAAAAGAAAAAAAAGATGTATGGATTTTTATTATAGAAATTCAATGGAACAGTGTTATATATATGGTACAAACCGAAAGAGAGTATAATCTAATAAATGAGGAATGATAGCAAGAATGCAAAATAGCAGAATAACAAAAAAAGAGAGAAAACTATCATACCACTTATTGCTGCCATGCATACTTCTTTAGCCTCCTATTTAGGGTTCGAAAAATTAGACCGGATCGGTTGGTTCAATCGAGAACCAATCATTTGGCCGGTCTGATCCACCCCAAAACCGTCCTGTAAAAAATCTGCAAATTAAAAAAGGCAGTTGAACCGGTAGTTAACCACTGAAACGACTAACCGGCCGGGTTTTTGTAAGGATCGCTTTTCCCAAAATCCATCAAACGGTGTCGTTTTGACGCTGAGGGAAAAAAAAAAGAAAAGCTGAAGCTGCTAA
>NC_029787.2:72779416-72781499 GCF_000816755.2 Arachis ipaensis
AATTCGAAGAACAACCACCACCCACCATCCCACTTCAGATCTCAAACTCATCGCCGGACCCTTCTCTCCCATCTCTCTCTGTCGCCCTCTCTGTCCGAGCTCTCTCTGTTGCCGTGGGTCGTCGCCGCTTCACTGCTCCTCGTCGTGGGTCGTCACCGCTTCTCTGCTCCTCGCCCTTGGTTGTCGTCGCTTCACCTCTCCTCGTCGTTCCTATTTCTCCCCTCCTCGCTAGCATCGTTTCTGCTTTTATGCTCCAAACCATGTCTCACCATCGTTGCTTCTGTTCTTCGCGTGGAATCTCGCAGTCAAAGCGACTACCTTCCGTCATGTCTCAAGTCTCTAGTCTCTGCTTCAAGCCTCTCAGGTCTCAGGTCTCAAGTCTCTTCTTCTTTGCTTCAAGCCTTAAACCTTCTCAGGTCTCAAGTCTCAGTTTCTAACTCTCCCTGATTCTATCTCCCTAACTCTATCCCTCTGAAATTTAAAATTTATTCTGAACATGCATATGATATATTATTGATGATTCTGCTGAATTTGAGATATTAATATTTTAAATTTTTATTTGAATTTAGTCCATTCATATTGAATTAATTCTGTCGAGATTGAGTTATAAATTCATTTATTTAATTTATTAATTCGGCTGAGATTGATTTTCAAATCCAATCTGTTGTATTTATTTTGTGAATTGTTGTTTTGCTGTTATTAATTCAAAATAAAAATATTGCCACAACTCTGGATTCAATTTACTATATGACTTCATATGATTTGGCTGAATTATGTTTGTGATTCTTAGGTTGAATACATGTTTTAGATGTTTTGGACAGTGATTTGATTGACTTACAAAAATTCACATATAAAAAAATTAATTTTTTAATAAATTTTATTATATATTTAATTAAACCAGTTCAACTACGATTCAATTTCAGTTAAATCATTAAACTAATTACTTAATTGATTCAATAATCGATTCGGTTCTCACAATGCAACCTTGCTCTTATTACTTATTAGTAGTGCGCCCTCTCATGTCTCTTCCATGTTCCATGCGCTTGTTTTCTCCAACTAACACTCCATCATGAGATATCAGTTCCTTCAATTGGTGACTTACTGCATTACTACTTTCATAATTTTCTAATTAAAAAAGTAGTGTAATAATATATTATTCAGAGATTGATGTTTATAGCACCAAAAGAAGGGAAGAAAGAATAACAGGAAGATGTTCACGTATTCCATGGTACGAATCTGAAATTTTTCTGTTCCAATCAATTTCACCATCAAGATTTAATGTAAAAAATAAAACCGGTCCTGATTCAGTGGAAGTAATCTGGTGTGGACAGCAACTAAAAGAGCTGCAAAGTGGTCAAGCAACTGTTTGACCCTTGCATCGGTGGATAATGCTCCAACATTTTCTTTTCGTCCCTATTGGCTATAATGCAACTTTATGTTGGCTTATAAAGGTGAGCCGAGTTGAGAATTTGTTGGACTACTCAGTGAATATTTAGTCCATTATACCAAAATGAGCTTGTTATTTACTACTAATGTATGTTCTCCTATTATGTACGGAATAATAAATAAAATTATATAAAAAATTATTAAAAAATTAAATAAAATATATATAATAATTATTATTATAAATATTTTATAAAGTTATAATTAAAATCAAATTTTTAAAATTTTTAATATTAAAATATTAAAAATAATTAGTATTTATCTTAATCAATTTGAGTTTGTTAAGTGATCATCTCAGTATTTGTCTTAATCAATTTGAATTTGTTAAGTGATCTTATCAATTTCCTTCACAGTTCATGTCGCCATCGCTGCTTATCCTATTGTTAATCCCATCACCACCTTTCTCCTGCCAAGTCCTTTTTTTCTAGGTAAATTCTCCCCCTTCTCTCTCATTGTGAGTCTGGTAAGTTCTTCTCTTCTTCTTCTTCCACAGACTCATCACTTAGTCGTCGTCGCTATGAGTCCGGACATTACTGTTGCAGTTTTATCTGAGTCTGTCACTGAATAAAATAAATTTTTTATTCAAATTAGACCAGTTAAAAATAGACATGCATGAGATCATTTTTGCATATAAAATCAT
>NC_029787.2:72781661-72810007 GCF_000816755.2 Arachis ipaensis
TAAAAAAATAAATAAAATTATAAAAAAATAAATAAAAGATAAAAAAAATAGAGTAAAAATAAATTTATTTTAAAACTAAAAATTTATCAATAAAAATTCTAAACATTTGTCTCTTAAATCTCATTCTTCTAACAGCATTCATCTCTTTTAGTCGGAGGAGGAGATCACGCATTTAATCTAACTTTTATTTTTCTATGCTTTTCAACTTTAGTATTCTGACACTAATTGGATACGATGAAGCGCCAGAGATGATTTTAATTTTTCAATGAAATCGGCTTTATCACAAGGCAGTAAAGTACAAATCTAAACAAGTCAATAAAATATAATCTCTCCAGTACAACTGACCAATATGATTATTTCAAAACTACATTATTAATTGAAATAGTCATTTACTTCTTTATTAAAGGACAAAAATTATAAGCATACTTGGCAGTGCTAAGAACATTGCTGTTCCATATAATACATTGGAACAGGTGATAATTTTCCTAAAATAAAAGGAGCTTTCATACATACCAACCGCAGTATAATCATGACATTTTCATTAACTCATGGAAAATAATTGAAATAATTAAAGGAGAAATGGAGACTACTCTTCATCAATAATATAGGTAAACGTTGTCACGGTGGGCACGTGGCATATTTTCATCTTCATATTATTTCTTCTACGTACGTACATTTAAGTAACATGCTACTTACTAGACAGGATAATATCTCCACGCGATTGGTATCCGGAGTTGTGGGAATGGTAATAACTAATAAGATATAGTATAGGAAAGTTATCAGGTGTACCCGGAAATACTGGTATTTCAGTTATTTTAATCATTGATTTTAATTAATATATATTATATATATTTTTTATAATTCAGATCAATGGTTAAAATAACTGAAACATCGATATTCTCGGTATACCTGAAACTCTTCTTATAGTATATCTTATTCCACGTTTCTATTTCCTTTCATATGTATGACCAAAATATAATAATAACATACTGAAAAGAAATTGAGGGATTGTCCTTTAAACTCAACTCCTCGATCACTCAACATAATAATAAATCACTAAAATAGTACTGTATGAGGTTTAATTTTCAATGTCATCAATTTACCGACCCAAAGAAAAAAAAACCCTCCTTACTCAAACTAGTAAGTAATAAATTAGTAGCAACAAAAGTATTGTGCTGGGAAATTTAGATAGTATAGATATTATTTATGGTAAATACTCAGGTACAATTGATTTCATGTGAAGTTGATATCTAGATGATTAGACTGATTTAACTAATTTTTTTATCTAACAGCTCTCAGATATCGACTTTACGTGAAATCGACTTTATCTGAATTTTCACCATTCTTGACACTTTCAAGTCATGCGGAGCTATAGTTCCGCTTCCGCGCACTGGGGGATGTCCTCAGCTTCTGCTTCCACGATGGTGGGAGTACATGGAGAAAGTATTTCGAAATTCAACTTAGTAAATTTTTTGTTATTTCTCACTTAGGAATAAACATACATGTGTACCTATTTTATAATTAACTGTGTTCGGTATTTATTTTGTAAGTGATGTATAATTTGAATATATGAACGAAGTAAATGGATACATGTAACTGAGTTATAATGATTATGCCGTTATTTGGCTCTATTATTCGCTAGTTCAATTTATAACGGATAGATCATATATCGTTTTTATATTTTTACATGTCGTAAAATTAAAAGAGATTTCTTGATGTCGTTACTTAGCTTTTTTTTTTTTTTTCAAATGTAGAGGTATTCTTATTTTATAGAAGACCAAACAAAATTTGATTTATAATATAAATAAAATGATTTTATATTCTTATAAAGAAATTCTAAACATACTCTAAATGAATAGATAAATTTAAAAAGACCATTTAATTAGTCCATTATCCACACAAGTTGAATACTTGGATTGTCAATCCAGCCACATTTTAAATTTTTTTTTAAATAAACACAATTATATATTGTTCTAAATAAAAATACACTCGAGATTATAATTACTACATTATTAATTAACATGTATGTTACATTACTAATTAATGGGTATGTAATGCTATTAGTACAGTTAATGAACATGTTAATTATTAAGACTAATAAAATCATAAAATCACAAAATTATCAAATAATAACATTAAACACGTACATTAAAAGCAGTAAATGTTTAAGCTGTTACCTCATAAGGTATAAATAAGGAAAAGAGAAACATAGCAGATAGTTTTTTTTTTTCAATACACTATCACTTAAAATACTATTGACTTATAAGCATTAGAGTGTTTTTGCAGGTTGCCTTCCTGACCTGGTTCCAATGCTGTCAGAGTAGCATCTCCGAATCTTATTAGCTCGTCATCTCACCAAAAGACACGGACATTTGGTGCTGTTTGTGGGGATCCTATACACTATTGGTTCTATGGCTGATCACAAAATACAATTAGTAATCAATCCAAACACTCCTTTTAAGGAACAACAAAATCAAGATGACGGACATGAAATTGATATTACCCCACTTACCAATCAAGAACTCTAAGTTCCTCTAGGATTTGAAAATCCTGAGGTTCAAAACATTGGAGTTCATCATTTCGCTAATTTGCTGGAAGGTGATTTTAGGAGATACTTGACTTCAAGGATGTGAAGTTTATGGAAAAAATTCATGAGATCGTCTTGGAATATATGCGAGATGAAGAAGTCTCAAAGATGGTTTTGACTAAAAGAAAAAATTCAGCCTCATCATCTAATGAGGCTAGAAGTTTGGAAAAATTCTTAACCCCAAGGTTGTCAACACTACCAATTGGAAAGAAAGACAATAAATGTGATCCTAAATGATTCAACATCTTACAATGTTGTCTGGAAAGAAAGATAATAAATGACATGTGAGCATTTATATCAGCAAAGTTCTGTAATGAAGTCCTGACATTTAAAGGTCGTGCAGCCACTATTTAAGAAGATCGAGTAGCAGCTGTTTATACCAAGAAAGTTATTTGATAAAGTCCTGACCTCTGAAGGTCGTGTAGTCACTATCCGAGAAGATCGAGTAGCTACTGTTTAATTATACCAACAAAGTTATGTGATGAAGTCTTGACCTCTAAAGGTCGTGTAGTCACTATTCGAGAAGATCGGAGTAGCTGTTATTTATACCAACAAAGTTATGTGATGAAGTCCTGACCTCTAAAGATTGTGTAGTCACTATTCGAGAAGATTGACTAGTTGCTATTTATACCAGCAAAGTTTTGTGATGAAGTCTTGACATCTGAAGGTCGTGCAGTCACTATTTGAGAAGATTGAGTAGTAGCTGTTTATACCAATAAAATTATGTGATGAAGTCCTGACCTCTGAAGGTCGTGTAGTCACTATTCGAAAAAATCGAGTAGCTGCTGTTTAAACCAACAAAGTTATGTCATGAAGTACTGACCTCTAAAGGTCGTGTAGTTGCTATTTGAGTAGATCGAGTAACTGCTTTAAAGTTCAATAAAGCAAGTTTGACTTTAAGGGATAAAGTCAAATATTTCATTGGAGTATTTTTAGTAGACTTGGACTCTCAAGTTCAAGAGAAGACGAGACCAGAATCCAATAAAAATTTGGAGAACCTAGTCCGATATTGCTATTCAGGAGTTCTGATCATGGTATGGATCTTAACCTTATTAATGAAATAAGGTCAGCAACTAATTTAGTTGAACAAACATTAAAGTAAAGGATTGTAAAAAAATATAATATCAAAGTAAGACCCAAAAGCTTTCAACTAGGAGACTTAGTATTGAGACAAGCTGACGTCGATTCCTTGAAAACTCAAGGAAAGCTGGTCCCCAATTGAAAAGGACCCTTTAGGATAAAAAAAAGATTTCGGGAAGGGGACATACAAGTTAAAAACTTTGATGGTACTAAAGTCCCAAAAATGTGAAATGTTGTTCATCTAAAAGGATACTATACTCCTAAAAAGCATCAATGAAAGAATAAGGTATACTCTTTTTTTATTAATTTAGATTTTTAACGAGCCCGTTACATTTTTTCGCTATGTTTTCAATTATAATTATCATTAATTTGTATTTAAATTCAGAATTTGATTTCATAAGCATTATATTTAAATGGTTTAATGTCATTATTTCGACTATTATTGTATGATTCACAACATGTTGATATAAGAAAAATGGTATAATAAATTAAAGCGTAATTATAATGAAGACAATAAAGTCTATTAGACTTAGCCTAAATAAAGAAACAATCAGTGACAATTAAATTTATAAAATAAACTTGCCTCGTACAGAATAAAAAAGTTTAAAACATTAAGAAAAAAATGTTTAAATACAAAATACAAAAAATAAAAAATGTTTTAATCCTAGAGCACCAAGTTTAAAATACAAAAAGTAAAAATAATTGAATGGAATGAACTTAAAAAATTTTTACAAAAAAAAATCATTTCAATGATTTCTCTATTCTTGAAAGCACTAATTCTCGAAAGATAGTGTTCTTTTTTTGTAAAGATGCCAGAGAAGCATTGAGGCTTTGAATATGAGTTATAGAGCTCTTAAACCCCTTCTCTCTATTCACATACTCAAATTGGATATTTAAAATTTCTTTTTCAATATTTGTGACATAAGTAAATGAGCAAACAAGCATCCTCTAAATTCGGGACAAAGTATCTGCAAGAGACAATTAAGCCAATCCCGACTGAGTTTCTTTGGTCATTAAGCATTTATCGACGAATACAATAGATTTAAACTTCCTCGAGAGAATACAACCAAAAGATGTTGGAATCTTGAGACGTCCCCACCAGTTGAAATTGAAATGTTGGAAGACAAAGCCAACCTCCTCCTCATACAATGCCTTTGTGAATAAACTTGGCTTGTCTAACGAACTCAGCTACTCTTAACTAAGTCGAAAAGTCAAGAGACCTGAGTTGGTACACTATTCTGGAAAAGAATAAAACCAACTAAATGCTTATTAAGTAAAGTCATTAAGTCAAGAGTCCGTTAAATTGAAAACTATTTTGGATAAAAATAAAATCTATTAAATGCTCATTAAACGAGGTCATGAAGTCATTATCTCGTTAACATGATATCGATGATACGGTAATCACTAAAACTGTTGTTTTACTAATATCAGAATGGTAACATGTAAAGGTATAATTATAAAGGCAATAAACTTTAAATAAACTTAGTCTAAATAAGTTCAAAATAGCTAAGAGCTACTCGAGAAAATGGAAAAAGAACTTGTCCACAAAACAAACTAAAGTACTAAGTGCAAAAATTTTATTTGGACTTGGTCCATCAAATTTAGGTATTCTCGATAAAGTCGCTAAATCAAGAAACTCGAGTTGAGACACTGTTCTGAACAAAAATAACACTCGAGATTATGATTAAATGAGAATACTATGTTACTAGTTAACGGGTATATTATGTTACTAGTTAACGGACATGTTAATAAAGTCACAATATTATGAAATTGTCAAATCATAACATTAAACACGTACATTAAAGACAATAAATGTCCAAGCCATTACCTATAAGGTACAAATAAGGAGAAAAGGAAAAACTTATCAGGTAGTTTCTTCTCAATATTCTATTATTTAAAACACTACTAACTTAAGTATTAGAGTATTTTTGTAAGTTGTCCTCCTGACTTGATTTTAACGTTGTCAGAATAGAGTCTCTGAATTTTATTAGCTCGTTACCTCAACAAAAGATACTAAAAAACACACACACACACATATAGGTGAGGTCTTTGGTGGCCTAAAAATAGGTGGCCTAAAAATAGGTGGCTAAGCATGGCCAAAAGGTTGACCAACCCTTCAATAGATGACACATGACGAATGGTTTACTCATCATACATTTAAAGGGAATGTTGAGTGTAGTAAGTGTCATAAATTATTGATGGCAAAAAGAGAAATGCAATGTAAAAAATTGTTTTTGTCTCTTGGACCTTATAATAATTAAACAAAAAAAATTTTTGCTATTCTTTATTTAAAAAAAGAAATAATGATAATAAAAGAAAAAGATAGTTAACAAAAAAAACATATAAGATGATAACTTACATTTTTTTTTTAAATATATTATATTTGTAAAATATTTTAATTTAATTACACATTTTCATTCATTTAAGAATAGTAGNNAATTTTTTAAATTTTAAAATTAAAAATAAAAAAGATTGACTTAGTTAACTTATAGTAGAGTTTATTCTTTAGATTTTTTCTATCTCAAATGTATAATATATATTTGATTTGTTCTTTTTTAATTAGTCACTTTTGTTTTATATTATACTTGTTTTATTCTTTTTAGGGAAGAGGAAAAGTGGAAGACTTCTCAAAAAGGGTGGAATTATCGAAAACAGAAAAAAAAGACATAAATACACTCAAAAATATTAATCATTTAATAGCATTATAGTAAATAAAATACATAATATTTATAAAATCTTAAATTTATCAATATTTATTTAAATAGATAGATATTTATTATTTTTAATTTCAAAATATTTTACATATTTAGATTATTCGTATAATAGATAAGTAGAACTATTTTTTTTAATTTAATTATGAGTCAAGAATTTTTTTTTGTTTAATTACTATAAGGCTCAAGAAACAAAAAAAGTTTTTTGCATTGCATTTCCCTTTTTGTCATCAGTAATTTATGGCACTTACTACACTCAACATTTTCTTTAAATGTATGATGAGTAAACTCTTTGTCATGTGTTATCTATTGAAAGGCTAGTCAATCTTTTAGCCATGGTTAGTCATCTATTATTAGACCACCAGATACCTCACCACATATATATATATCAAAAGCACTACATTCTATATAGGACCGATGAGGTTGTGATTTGTTGACTTCATTTGGTGGACGATAAAAAGTGTATTGCCAAAATGAACTCAGAAAGCGATCGAATGAACTTTTGTATTTCCACTATGAGAGAACATATCATCGCATTGGCTTTAGCCTTGGCTAGCTAGATGGCGACGAGTGTCACGAAGAAAAGGATACGCAGAAGAAAAAGAGCAAGAGCATGTTAGTGTGGAACCTACTTCCATTACTAGTTTTTGGTAAGATGGCCCTGAAGTTGTGATCGTAGGACCTGGAGGGATCTTCACCACTAAAGGGGAGTCACATAGCGAAGGTATTCATAGCCACACAAATTCAACACGGTCTTTGTAAACAAGGACTTTAATAATTCTTTAAAAAGAATAATAAAACATAAAAAAACTTTGAACGAGAACTCTATTTGATATATTTAATGTACTGGAAGTTCAAAAAAAAGATAATGCTATTCAGCCTTTCGTTAATAAGTCAACCAGCAGTCTTCCCCGTAATAAGTATGTCAGACTTTTTTTTAACTTAATTAATAAATAAGATTCTAACAAATCGACCACTAAAATCGTAAAAAGTTTGTTAAAATAATTTTGAGAGTACATTTGAAAAATAGTAGAAGCTATTTTTTTTAATTATTAAAAGTTACAATATGACATGAGTGTTTAGCACCATTTAAAAAAAGTTTTTAACTTTTTAAAAAGTTAATTCACATCTTTTTTGAAAAAATAGAAATATATGACTTTCTGTTTTCGATAAGTCATTCTACCATTTTTCTAAAAAAATTGACTTTAAAACAAAAAAATTTACTTTTATTTTTGGCTATGTGAAAATGTTTTCTGTTTTTATTGGAAATACTGATCCTCCACTACCATTTTTACGCAAGGTTCCATCTCTTAGAAGCACACCATTATTTTCACTCAATGTTCCATCTGCTAGAAGTATTGGTCCGCCATCACCATTTTTACATAATGATTTATCTGCGGAAAATATTGACCTTCTAACACCATTTTAAAACAATGTTCCATCTGAATCACCTACTTCATATATTTCTTCCAATTATTTTTTTTATCATTTTACCACTACATTTTTATTATTAAATTTGTATTTAAGATTGTGTGATATGAAATCTATAAACCCCGGTTAAATTACTAGATAATTAATCAATAAATTAGTTTTTGATAAGGAGGATTAGAAATGTGAATATTATATTAAATTAGGGTAGAGCTCATCGAAACGAGAATTTTGACACTAATTTCGAAGAAAACGGTCCAAAATTAGACCGAAAAGACCGAACTGATTGAACCGGACCCAAACCGGACTGTCGGTCAACCGGACCAGCCCTTTTAAGTGAACCCAAGCCCTTCGTCCCCTTCATTCCAACAGAAACGAAGCTTTCAGCTTCCAGGGGAGGGAAGAACGAGAAATATCCCGTAACCCTCACGTTACTTTCCAAATCCCGTAACTCCTCCGTTCGAGCTCCGATCGCCGTACCGTTTGCGGCCACGCGTTCACCGCGTCGAGCTCTACATTTCTACCAAAACAATTTCATAGGTAATTTGCTATTTCACTTCAGCCTCTCATTTCCCCCAATTTTCGAGTTTTGAGAAGGGGTGTTGAATTTCTTTGATTTTTGATGTTTTAGGATCCAATTAGCTTGAGGAAAACATTCACTCTTGCTTATGTGAAGCTTGGGTAAGGTGAAGATACGATAATTCTATTTTATTTTCATTGAATTTGAGCTTTGAGTATTAAATTGGATATATATGTGTTATGAATGTGTATTAGGTTGTGAATAAATAATTGGAGTTTGAAATTGTGAATACTGGAATTTGGAGGAAGCGGATTAGTTGAGTTTTGAGGGGCTGTCTTGGTTTTGAATAAATAGCTTTGGTCGTTACGTGGAAATCGGCCAAGGTATGGTTTAGGTTTCTTGCATTTAATATATAATGTTCTGTGAAAACTTAGGCTAGATGACCATAGGATAAGTTGGAATGCAGGTGTATGTTTAATGTTTAGTAATTTGTCGATGAATATATTTGGTTGAAGTTTATTGGATAATTAGTTATTAATTTTGGATGGTGAATGTTGTTATGTTAATTTGGAGAGAATTATGGTTGAATGTTATTGTTGATGAACATGGTTGGTTTGGAGCTTATTGATTAACTAATAATTTGGTGAATTATTGATTTGAGGTATTTCGTGTTAGAAGCCTATGATTAGTGAACTATGATCCTTAGTTGAATTTTGGTTGTTGGATTTGAATATTGTATGAGTATAATTGTTGATCTGAGGTAGATTTATTGTGGTGACTGTTATGATGATGATGAAGGGTATGTTGAATTGAAAAGAAAGCAGGTTTGGACCCGAAAAGGATGGCAAAATCCGAGTTTTAGAGGAGATGCTGCCGAAATTTTATAAAAATTAGAGATTTTTGTTTATATGATTATTTAAAAAGATTTAGACTCAAATGTTATATGGTTTGATTTAGAGTTATTAAGAAAATGAGCATGTTTTAAGTTTGATTTATTTAGAAAAGAATGAATTATGTTTTGAATTGGAACTATTGATGGACGGAATGGGAGGTGTGATAATGAAGGATAAGGATTGAATATGATTGACGTATAATGATGAATGAGATGCGATTGAGAAAGATGTGGATGTTGATGAATTATAATTGAATTATTTATATGGCTTATGAATTTGAATAATTTGAGATACGAGTTTCCCTGGATTAAGTGCCGTGGCTTGCCACCACGTGTACCAGGTTGAAAACTCGATACTCTGTTGACCCTACGACGTAAGTGTGACCGGGCACTATATAAATTCCCGGGAATGTTACCCCCATTGAGCAATATTGATTATTTGAGAAAAATCTATGCATAAACTCTTGGGGATGCACGTCGGGGGACAGTCTAAGGACAATTCAGACTTGTCGGGTTGGCTGGATAACCGACAGATGAGCCTCATCAGCCATAGGACAGACATGCATCATATGCATATTACTTGAATTATTTGCTTGTGCTTTAATTCGGTGTGCCTATCTGTATTTGCCATGCTAAATGTGTATTTGTTACCTGCAGTAGTTGTAACCTTCTTGTGTTTGCCTTTATCTGTCTATTTGTCTGTGAAAATGCATGATGGAGTTGGAGGTATGAAGGAATGGCAGTATGAGATTTAGGTTTAAGGTTAAGTTAAGTCAGGTTTACATATTCTTAGAAAACCCACCTTTTATGGCTTCTATTTAATACTTTAAGCTCTATAATCTGAGTGTCGGCGTTCTAGGATTGCCTCTGGCATTTCCAGGACCTTATATATTATGTGTGTGGCACCTTTACCATACTGAGAACCTCCGGTTCTCATTCCATACTATGTTGTTATTTTTCAGATGCAGGTCGAGAGGCATCTCGTTAGGCGTCTGGACTCTTGAAGCGGAGTGGTTACAGGGTTATTTTGTTATGCTATGATGTATATATATATGTACTTGGTTTTCTCTCCGCATAACTTATTATTTTGATCCTCTTAGAGGTTTATGGAGAGGTAGGATTGTGTATATATACTTTTGGGTTTTGGATATATATGTATATATATGTAAATATTCTCCGGCCAGTCTTGACTTCGCAGGCTGAGTCAGCAGCTTGTTATTTTGTATCTTTGGCACTCTATTCCTACTTCTGTTATCATATATTTAATAGTTATGATTTTCTTAGCACGCAGGTTAACTCGTTCCTTGAGCGTTGCGCTTTTATCTTGCGATTTTTTGTTTCCTCTTTTCTTCAAGGCTCGTAGCATATTATAATTCTTCTGCTATTATATGTATTCATTTTATTTTAGAGGTCGTAATACCACACCACCTCTGTTTTACGACTTAAGCGTAGAGCTTAGTGTGGTAGGGTGTTACAAAATCTCAGTTTTAATTTTATTTTTTTTACATGTGATATTATTTTTATATAGCTTGCTATTATTTTTATAGTTAGTTATAACAAGTTCAGTTATTTATTTAAACACTACAACTTTAAAATAAGTACTTTTATAACTAAAAATCCAAACACAAAATAACTCATTTATAAGCTGCTATTAATAAAAGTCTTTGTACGTTAAGCTCTTCTTCCAAAAGAACTTATTTAAGTTATTTACCCAAACGGGACCTGATTAGATCAATTCAATCACCTTAATTGTCATTAACTAAGGGGATGGATCCTCTCCAATAGAAAAAAATTGGATCGTGTTTATAGGGGTGTGCATGGCTCGACCCAGCCCCGAACACTTTAAGGACTAATTTGGGATGATTTTATCGGGTCTAGGGTCGAGTAAGGGTCTCAAAAATAGACCCGGTCATTATTTCGGGTCGGGTCCGAGCCATGGCTCGGGTCACCCGAAATTGGCCCGGTGGCCCGGTCATCATACACAATTGATATTTTGTGTATTAGTGATGAATGATGGCTATTCTTATATGGAATTTAAGTATTGTAAACCTTAATATTTTGTGCAATTAGTTATTATAAGACTATAAGTTAATGTTTTATGTTTAAAATACATAAAATTTTAGACTAATTAATGCATAATATTGTGTTATTTGTATTGATTTAAATATTTGGTGTTATTAGATAATATTAGTATTGATTATGGTTATGCTTTAATTTTAGAGAAGAATTAGTTTTTGTTATATTTTTCTAAGTAAATTTTATCATGTCAAATAATGGTTGGAGTCTTGAAAATTTGGATATTTTCACATGCTAGCTTATAAGAAGGTATCAAGGTAATGTAATGTTAATGGCCCGATTTTCCACAGTTTTTACCCGGTATAATCGTGACCCGAAAGTGTATAGGTTTCATCGGGTCTAGGGTCGGGTTCGGGTCTAATAAATAGGCCCGATATATATTTCGGGCCGGGTCTGGGTCACATCAAACCCGGTTTCACCCGGTCCATGCACACCCCTAGGTGTTTATTGCTCTCTCTCTCCTATTTATTTGTGGTCGCACTTATAAAATTAAAGGTGAGAGATCACACTTTATTCTCTCAAGTGTTAAAAAAATTGGAGAGGATTCATTTCCATTAACTCACGACTCTCTTAGGTTTTACCCTCAAGTTAAGCAAGAAATATAATCTATAATGACTAAAGATATTTCATTAAACACTTAATAGTCATAAATGAAATTTAACATTGAAAAAAAACACAATTTTAAATTCACTAAAATTGCAAAGAAAGTAAGAATTGCTCAACAAAATATAAATTCAAAGTACACAAAAGAGATTCATTCATTCAACTTCAAATTAAATTTTAAATACCAAGCATCCAATGTATAGCGTAAATAGAATATGAAAGAAAATGTAAACCAAAACAAATCTTGTAGACATTGAAGATTAGAACATGAATCTTGCAAGAATGGGCTGGGAAAATGGGTTAAATTATTGGGTTAGTGGTGTATGAGCATCTTTAGTAGTTTTTTTAGTTAATTATCTTAATTAAGTTAATGATTTTTTACTAAATTCTTTACGTTTTAGTCAATATACTTTAAGTACTTTGTGTTTTATGTTTTGTAAAAAATTATTAAAAAAAACTAGCAAAAATAGAGTGGAAGGACAAGAAGCAGATGAGGCCACGAAAACACTCGATCCATGCATAACATGCCATGCCATTCTCATGTGGCACGCCAAACAAGAGATCAACCTCCAGGGACAAGGGCATACCAGGCCAAATTTCTCATGTGACACGTCGGGCAAGTTTTAGGAGCCAATTTCCATGCCCAACCACGGACGTGCCACTCCCAACCAACTCAACTGACACGTCTTCATGCCTCACCTCAGGAAGCAAGGGCGTGCCATGCCCCACACTCAAAGTGGTATGCATTCGTACCCACCAAGCACCCAGCCAAGGGCGTGCCACGCCGTCCTCCCCCTTCCACATGCCTTCGACCTTCAACTAGCCCTTAACTAAGGGCGTGCCATACCAAGCATCCCAAGTGGCACTCCAGACTAAAGATTAGAAGGCCTTCCAAGAGGCCAACTTGAAGGTGTGTCACGCCACTCCCACGCCATACCATGCCAAGTTGAAACACCTTTTCAAGTGGCATGCCACTGATAAACTCCTATTTTATGGTTTATCTTGTGTTCAATCGAGTGGTTTTTATCAACTCTTTACCCACTTATTCATATTATTTGCATGGTTTTACTTTTTCCTTCCTGATTTTGTGCTATGATTGAAAACATGTTTCTTTGGCCTTAAATTTACTAACTTTAATCCTTTCTTATCACCATTCGATTCCTTGATATGTGCGTTAAGTGATTTCAGAGATTACAGGGCAGGAATGACTCAGAGGATGGAAAGGAAGCATGCAAAAGTGGAAGGAATAAAAGAAATCGAAGGAACTGCAAAGCTGTTAGCCCTGACCTCTTCGCACTCAAACGATCATAACTTGAGCTACAAAAGTCCAAATGATGCGGTTCTAGTTGCATTGGAAAGCTAATGTCCGGGGCTTCGATTTGATATATAATTACCATAGTGTCTATACAGTTAGGCGACGTGAACACGTGCTCCACGCGGACGCGTCGCAATGACAAAAATCAGCGTGTTTGAATTCGCAACCAGCAAATTCTGGGCTGTTTCTGGCCCAGTTTTCGGCCCAGAAAACACAGGTTAGAGGCTATAAAGTGGGAAAATCCATTCATTTATCAAGAAAGCTTTAATAATAGATAATTTTAGGATTAGAAGTAGTTTTAGAGAGAGAGGCTCTCTCCTCTCTCGTAGGATTAGGATTTAGGATTTCTATTATGTTTAAGCTATGATCTCTTCAATCACAGGTTTCAATGTTCCTTTAATTTATTTTCTACTTTTATTTGTTCCAATATTTTAACTTGTTAATGTTCCTAAATTGGCTTATGAACTTTTCCATGTTAAGATTTGAATATTCTATTTAATATTAATTGAGGTATTTTAGATTTATGATTGTTTTATTCTATTTATGAATGCTTTTAATTCAATTTAGATTTATTTTCCCCTTTTGGCTTTGGTTAAGTAATTAGCAATATTGGAATTATCAAACTCAGCTGTTGGTTGAAATTGGAATTCTCTGCTGGTTAATTTGTATTCCAATAACTTTAGTCTTTCCATAGGAGTTGACTAGGACTTGAGGAATCAAATTAATTAGTCCACTTGACTTAACTAAGTGGGAGCAGAATCCAATTCTCATCACACCTGATAAGGATAACTAGGATTGGACGTCTAATTCTTATACCTTGCCAAGAGATTTTATTATTATTAATTTATTTTTCTTGTCATTTAAATTACTTGTTCCTTATTTAAAAAAAACCCAAAAACATATCTTTTTACATAACCAATAATAAATACACCTCCCTGCAATTCCTTGAGAGACGACCCGAGGTTTAAATACTTCGGTTATAAATTTTATTGGGTTTTGTTACTTGTGACAACCAAACTTTTGTAAGAAATGAATTCTTGTCGGTCTAGAAGCTATACTTACAACGGGAATTTATTTGTGAAAATTCTAGATCGCACGAGAATTTCGTTCTTCAAAATGGCGCCATTGCCGGAGAATTGCAAACGTGTGCCTTATTATTGGTTATTGTAAATATTTACTTTTAAATTGATTTATTTCGAAAAAAAATCAGATTTTATTTTAAAATTTTTTTTTATCTTATTTTAGTTTTAAATTTCAAAATTCAAATCTTTTTCAAAAATCATATCTTTTTCAAAATCTTATCTTATCTTATTTCAAATTCAAATTTCAAATTTCAATTAAATTCCGAAATTCAAAAGTCAAAATTCAAAATTTAAATTTAAAATTTCAAAAATCAAACCTTTTCAAAATTTAAATCTTGTTCAAATCTTTATCTTATATTGTTGACTTTTCAAAATTCAAATTTCAAAATTTAAAATTCAAATTTAAAATTTCAAAATTTAAAATTCAAAATTTAAAATTCAAATTTCAAAATTCAAAATTCAAAATTCAAAATTTAAATTTCAAAACCTTTTAATTTAAAAACTTATCTTTTCTTACCTAACTTATCTTATCTTTTCTAATCTTAAAATCAAATCTTTTTCAAACATTTTCTCTTATTTATTTTATTTTGCTTGTTTATTTATTTTTGTTTTTAATTTCTATTTAGCTACTATGAATTCTCACCCCTTTGGCTATGAGTTTGGTTACAATCATGTTACAGGAAGAGGAGATTACAATGAAAGCTTGGGTCATGGATGGGACAATCAAAGATGGGAGGAGTCACAAGGATTTAATCAACCCTCTTGGCGACAACCACCTCCAAGGCACTATCAACAACCATTCTATGATGCGCACCAAGGCAATGGTTATGGTGGACCTCTTCGTGACAATCAACCTCCACCAAACTACTATAGTCAAGAGCCATTCCAGGGAGCGTACCAAGATGATGAATATTGTGGACCCCCTTGTAGTTACCAACAAGCCCCGCCATATGCTTATAAACCACCTCTCCAACATACCTTTGAACCACCAAACTCACAAGCTCCTTTACACCATTCACCTCCATATGACCCTAACCACACCAACCACCATATGAACCACACCCAAAACCACCACCTCAATATTCACCATCTCCATTGGATAACAACACACTCATCTCTAATATCATTGGTCTCACCTCTACACTCCAAAATTTTATATCTCGCATGGACCAACCCTCTACCTCCAATATTCAACCCTCAAGTTTCAGTGCGCTTCCTTTTCAACCACATAATAATCTTCCCATCCCGTCACCACCCTCCATGGAAGAGCACCCACATCCATCAATCCAAGAGCAAGATGATCCCAATTATGCTATTGATATGGAACAAGAAAGAAGGAATCATCTTCGCGAATCCATACTTCATAAGAAGCTAGAGGAGGCCCTACAGATGAAGGTAGTATAAACCCTTGAAGTCGAAGGAGTGGTTGAAGAATTAGTGAAGGAAGACATCAAGGAGGAGTCTGATCTTGTCTTAGAGCAAGAGGAGGCCCAAAAGGTGAAGATGGAAGAGACCCTTGCAGATGAAGGAATAGTTGAAAGGAGCTGTCATGGAAAGGAAATCATCAAGGATGAATACGATTTTATACTAAAACAACTGGATAAAGCAGCAATTATTGAAGAAGAAGAAGACTGTAATTCAAAATGAAAGGGGAGAAGGTTCCCAATTTGAATTTAAGACAAAATTACCGTCGAATTTATCCGCGGGTAACGAATCAGTGAGTGACCAAAACATATTTAGGTTTATCATCGGAAAAATTCGATCATAAATTTGACGATAATTATCACGAAAATTTTTCTTTTTTCCTCCAACTATTATCGACGAATTTACTGTGAAAAATCGAATCCACCGATAAATTGTTTGCCCGACAAATTTATTTTCAAATTTGCATGTAAATCTCTCACTAATTTACAACGCTAAATCTGACAGTATGCAGCATTTCTCTTGTACCAATAGTAAATTCGAGTTTTCTTTTCTAAATAGTAAAATCGCATTGACTTGGTTTCAAACTCATTTTTTGTAAATTCGACTGGTATAGGGATGACTTTGAGAGTTTAAATTTTATCCAATTTTGGGCTAAAAACGGCACCGTTTTGCTAGAGAAAAGGCCTTTCGCCTTGGGTTACATTATTACACTACCACTAACGGCACTCAGTAACTCACTCACTTCCTCTGCACTATTCTCACCCATACTTCCACTCTCTTGCTGCCCTCGCTCTAGTCGCTGGATACGGTCGTTTGTCGTTGTAGTCTGCTTAGTGCCTTCGTCCTACCTTTGCTTTGCTTTGCTTCGTGGCTTCATCTCGCTCGCCCAGTTGGTTTCTGTCGTTGCTACTCCTAGTCTGTCGCTGCTGGCTACGTGTACGTCATTGTAACTGCATTTGCTTCTGGTTCAGACATATGCGTTCAGACTTTAGTGATCAGAGATGAGCTTTTAGGTTCTGCAATTCCAATTTGGTGTTGCCCCTGCTCCTAGCTTCTAGCCAATGCTTTTTCGATCTCATTAATTCTGCTCTATTTCAAGTATTTAAAATTTATCTTTTTTTAGCATTACTCAATAACTGAAACTTCAAACTTGTGTTTCAAATTATTTGTTTTACGTTGCTTCTATAGTTATACTTAATTACACAAACATTATTATATTGGAGTAATTCGAAATTAGATTAGGTTAAATATCACAAACTCATAATATCTTGTATGTGCTTTGCAAGTTGCGTAGGTAACCTTCACAAAATTGATGTACGTTTATTTTATATTGTTAAATTGAATTTAGATCCTCTAAATTTTAAATTTGTACTTTAAAGATTAAAGTGTAATTTTCTATTCTTGAATGATTTCTCTCTCATATTTATTTTTGGTCTCACCTATAAAATAAATGGTGGGAGATTACACTTTATTCTCTAAAATGAAATTCAAAATTTAGAGAATCCAAATCCTGTTAAATTAAACTTGAATGATATGATGTCAATTGTGTATGCTTTTAATTGTTAGAGTCATAGTTGTCAAATCCGACTCAATTTAACCAGTTCGACCAAAAATTGAGCCACTCAGTTATTTGATCGGGTCGAACCATTCATCGAATTGCTTAAACATCAGACTTGCAAAAAATCGATTCGATCCATCTATCTATATATTATAGTAGAGTAGTAGCTGATTGTTCAATCGACAAGTGGTGCGCCGAGTGATTGACACGTGGACGACACCAAAATACGTAGTGTCATATGTATTGAACCTGAAATGAATAAAAAATAATAGTTATTAGGGTGGCAAAAACAGGCATTTTATGTCTTTGAGATTCAAAATTCACTATATAAAAGAGCATGCATCTAATGTTCATACGTCTATCTTTCTACACATCACTTCTTCCAGTTTGAAAAAGTGTCAAAGGCTAGCTGATTGTAGTGGTTTTCCGTTTATCAAACTAACCATGGCTGAATCGTTTGATATGTTGATGGACGTCAGTCCGAAAAAACTTGCATGGAACTTCTTGGTCTATGTTGTTCGTTTGTGGGAAGCTCCTAGCCGGTACAATCCTAAAGAGATCAATAGCATTGAAATGGTTCTTCAAGATAGTCAGGCAAGTAATATTGATTGAATATAAACTGCATGATCTTATACATTCACACATGCATTCCAAACTGAGCTATATTTTACTATCTTACAGGGAGGGAGGATCCAAGCTTCGGTCCCTAAGGCGTTGGTACGTAGATGGAATGATAACCTTGCTGAGTTCAAGATGTATAAAATGTCAAATTTCATTGTTGTAGACAAGAGGGAGAAAACCAAGACAACTATGAATCGGTGGACCTTAAACTTCTCTCACCGAACTGTGGTGCTCTTGGTGGAGAATCCAACTTTCCCACTTCAAGCGTTTCGATTAACGCAAATTTCAGAGTTGTTGAATGCTGACAGGATCGATGACTCTCAATTAGTAGGTGAGGCGAATACCATTTCACTTGCTTAGTGTATAACTCATAACTACCTAACAATAAGTTGGATATCGCAGATATTATGGGTAAAGTGGTTGGAAAGGAAGATCCCAGGGAACTCATCACAAGCAAAGGGAAGGAAACGAAGTGTCTAGCTATTTTGGTTGAAGATCTTGAGTAAGTTGTGTTCCTGAATTATAGTGACACAATATAGCTTGTGTTATAATGATAATAAGGGTTAAACCTGTTTAATCACACTGATTTGCAGTAATTATCGTATTGGGTGTGTGTTGTTTGGGGACATGGTTGATCAAATACTACCATACCTAGATGATGGAAGAGTTGAGCCATTGATAGTGGTCCTGCAGTTCTTCCGACCGAGTAGATGGAATGGTATGAATCCAAACCCTTTATCTTATAGTATATAAATTCAATGTACACATTAAGTATGTATGAAGTTTTCTCATTATCAGCTTTATAAAAATACAGAGAAAACCTCAGTACAGAGTCATTTCGACGTTTCTAAGCTACGCATCAATCCCGATCTCGATGAGGTTCGCGACTTCCGTGACAGGTCTGATCCACATTTCAATTTCTATAGATTAATTTTCTTTTCACGGTCAGAAGTAGCCAAGCATTAAGAAAATACTTACGTTGTACCGCGTAGGAGGCTTGCCGCTATACCCTCAAATTTGGTCAGAATTAGTCAAGTCAACACAAACAACTCACATTCTGGGGCAGATGAACTTAAGCGGGGAGATGTGACGGTGAACACAATAGAGGAAGCACTAAACTCAACACAGGTCATCCCCAAACCTATTTAAATCCACGTTACATAATATGGCATTTACATAAACCCTCATGTATTTGAAGGAAGGCCCTTTGTGGATTGCTGGAACAGTTGTGGCAATCAATTCTGGCAAGGATGATTGGTTTTACAAATCATGTAAGAAGTGTCCGAAGAAGATTGAAACACCAATTGGAAATAGATACGAGTGTGGAAAGTGTGGCCACACTCACGGAAGTGCATCACTAAGGTTTGTGTTCAGATTTTCAATATGTTTTGGATGGACTATGTTATTACAAGTTACTAAGTTGTGCAATTTATCTAATAGGTTTAAGGTTGAGGTGATGGCCTATGATGGCACTGGTAGCATAACACTGCTTCTATGGGATCGAGAAACAGTTCAACTATGTGGTAGACAAGCAGAACAGATCAAGGATGAGGAGGTTCATAGTAAATTATAACAAGTATTATGTCATGTACTCTATATAAATGTCAATGAAATCAACTATAAGTTTAGACTTTTGTGATTTAATTTCAGGAACTTTATGCTGAAGGATACCCTGCAGCTCTTGAGAGCCTTTTAGAAAGAAAACTGCTTTTTAAGGTGAATGTCAAATCCTCCAACATCAAGCTCTATGACCAGGTGTATACAGTGATGAAGGTCTGCGAGGATGATACAATTTTTGAAATGCATCTCCCAAATAAAACGTTCTCCACTGTAACTGTATGTGCTAAAAGTTTGTAGGTTCCTTGATTATATTGAGACTTTGAGCAGTTTATATGGCTATAATATCTAAGTAGGAATATCTCCAATATGGTTGTAGGATACTGGGTGCAGTAACTCGGTGGATTTGTCAGCAGCTATGGTTAATATCAACAATCTTAGTGATTCTCAATATTCTGTGGTAACTTTTGTGCTATATACTTTATAGAACCAGTTATTTTGTGTTAAATCTGCAGAAAATTGACAGTTTTTTTTTTTTTCATGGGACAGGATGTTGTGGAGGATAGTGTTACAAGCCTCAAGTGCAAAACCCCAGCAAAAATAGCTACCATAGTTTTAAACCAACAAATTCCCATCAACATTGAGAATGAAGAAGAACTGGGGTTTTCAACCAACAAACTTACCCGCAATCGTGGAAAGAGACAGAAGATGCAAGTTCATGATAATAATGAATGAGCTTTATGAAATACTTATTTCAGAGATATCTATAAACAGTGTTTTGCTTAGCTATTATTGTCTCCATGTTTTGATAATGGTCTTATTAGGGTTATTTATATGTAACTAAAATTAGTAATGAGGAGTTAGAGTCTTAACAATAGAGATATTGATTAAGAGAGGAACTATATGTTTTAATGGTATGTAATGACAACTCAGGCACTGGATTTTTCTTCACGTGGCATTAATAGTGATTTCATATATTTATGTTGTGTTAAGTTACATAATAAAAAGACTAGCTAAATAATATAAAAAAAGTCTTATTATATGAAATATTATGGATACTTTATACAATAGCAATGGTTATCGCTAAGTCATGCTAGAATCAGACACTATTTTATATAGGGAAAGGGTCAATACTTGATTAAAGCTGAGGTATTAATTGAATCATAAACCTCCTTAAGTACATTATCAAACAACTTTCATTAATAGTCAATGCCAATCATTCTAAATTTGACAAGCCAACAAGCTAGATAACAATAACTCTCCACATATAGGTATTATACATTACACATAATTCATGTGATCGTAGTTTCGTAGCTGCCAAAGAACCATTAAGCAAAGAACTAGGGAGTATTTGATAGGTATCTAATTATAAGAAAGTGTGTACATCTATACAAAGGTATTAGTGCTAAACTAATCAATTTAGCATTGGCCTATCTTTCAAATTTTATAAACTATAATCATGATATATGTAACTAACAAAGTGGCATTACAAACACTCTGTTGCATTTTTTATAAGTGTATACTTATAAGAGAGTGTGACACTTTTATGCAAAGGTGAGAATTTGTTTATCAACTTATCATTTTAATATCTTATGCTTGATGTCATTAGTGTAAATATGTGATAAAGCCAATTAGTCCATGTGATTGAAGTATTGTAATCAAATAGACATGAGACTACGTTATATTCAAATGAATGCAAAATCAGCAAGTATGCTGGATTTAAACAGATGCACTGCTAACAATTGTAGCTAAGTTTACAAACCAGTATCTCGATCCTTAATGTAGTTTGCCAGTTATAGGTTTAGACTACTAATGCTCACAAAGACCAAAGAAACAATGTGTCATATGCGTCATTTACACATCTAACTGTATTAAATAACGTGGGAAGGTCAGCTAACATAGAGTGTGAGAAATTATAATTGATGAGCTGGATAAAAAAGTCACTTATTCCATACAAGTGTAAGCAGCGAGCTGTTAAAACCTTATCAGAACTATATAAAGCAGATAAATTGCATCACAAAATCAAATACATATCTACATTGAGTTGTGTGGAACAAGCTTTCAAAAGTTTTTAAATGTGACTTTATTTGGGAAACGATGAATGAAATATGTGAACTATTCGGTGAAGTTTATTCATAGTGAAGGAAGAAACAAAATCTTTATCCACACCATAAAATTAAAACAAGTAAACCTTTATTGCCTTTCTTGAGGAAGGGGATAATGTCAGCCAAATTCATGCAAAGTCATAGTGTGAACATATCAGAGCATTGCACTTGCTCCCACAAAAATTCACATGGATCCATAAGTAATTTTAATATATCTTTAAATTGTATCCCAAGTAAAGGTTGTTTCTTATACCAAGTGATAATACCATGAATGGTTTACCGATTTAGACCACTTATCTGTAAATTCAAAAGTGGACAACAGTTGGATTCAATTATATTTATACGTGGTTGCAGGTAAAGCAAAATATCTATCACACATATAGAAGGAAATATGCATACAATGATAAAAATGTCACCCGTCTACAACTATGAAAGAACATGATTAAAGTTCCCTTGATGTTTTAATGAAATGCAGGACTTTGTTCATAGTGGGTTTCTTTGGGAAACGATTAAAGAAAGCCTGGACTATCCTGTGAGTTTAAATGATGGTTAAGGTAATAGTAGATAGGGTGGCTCATTTTGACACACATCAAGAGCCTCACCATTTTAAATCAACGGTGATCAGATACGTTGCACTTAAATCTCGGGTATCAAGTTGACACATCATAAGATTTTTCGAAGTGACTAAAGCTCAAAATAGTGAAGTAGGGTTGAAATGAAGCATTGTTTTTTCTGAAAGAGATTTCAATTAAATAGACGAGTTGAATGCAGTGTGTTGGCATAGTCTTTATCCCAATCTTTGTTTACATGGGGCTCTGTTCAAACAAGACTACCATTGCCTTTTTTGAAAATAGGCTTTGTCCAAGACAAAATTATGCAAACTAATGGTGTGAAACATAATTAGTGCATTGACCTAGTAAAACTATAAGCACCATCGAAAAAAAAGGCAATGTCGATATGTTCTCAGGATTTGCATTAATTCACTAACAAAGAGAAGGCGAAATTGCATTTAAATCAAATAAAAACTCAATATAAAATAGGACATTGCAACATAAGATAATGTAGTACCTTTTAAATCATACCTTGAGGTATGTAGTCAAAATAGTGATCATTTCTATTTGTGCAACTGTAAAAGAATAAAGAGGTGTGTGATCTCTATTTTTGCATTTAGATACTTTTAAGAGATAAATATAATTTCTGGATCATGATTAACAAGGCATACAATACATACGGGCTTTCAGTTACATGAGAAGACTTAACATTATAAAACATATTAAACTAAAAAATTATTTCTCATACCAAGTGATAAAACCAGTAATGGTGAACCTTGTCAGAAATAATATATTACGAGGTAGTAAGATGTAATGCAAAATGGTTATGACAGCTATATAAAATGTCACCAATCTATTGAAATAACTTGATTAAAGTTTTCTTAATGGATTAACTAAATACAAGACTCATTGGAGTAGCTATATACAAAAATAGGTTCTACGTGTTGCTTTCAATACACCCTTTAAAGTTTCTACTAGAAAGAGTTTAGCTGACCCAAAGAGTGTGCACAAGACAAAATCTATAGTTAAATATGTTAACTAGCAAATGCCAATAATATCCAATGGTCATTCAATTATGATGCAATAACATATAATACACAATGGGTATGACACATACATAGGCTAATGACACATAGAATGAAAAACAGGTCACCAATCTATTGAAAGAACTTGATTAGAGTTTCCGTGATTGATTAACCAAATACAAGACTCATTGGAGAACTTATTCACAAACGTAGGTTCTAAGGTGCTACTTCCAATACACCCTTAGCAGTTTCTAATAGAAGGAGTTTACGTGCCCAAATAGTGCCCAAGAGAGAAAACATAGAGTTAAATACCTTAACTAGCTAATGTGCCTAATATCCAACGGTCATTAAATTATGATGCAGTAACATATAATGCAAAATGATTATCACACATGCATAGGGTAACGACACATATAGAGAATGATAAAAATGGCATTAATATAGAGAACTTTTTTTAAAGTTTTCTTGATGGATTAATTAAATGTAAGACTCATGGCACAAGTCATACACAAAATTAGTTACTACTGTGTTGCTTCCAATACATCCTTAGCAGTTTCTAAAAGAAGTATATGAGGTGTCCCAAAGAGTGCACAAAGGACAAAACGTGTAGGTAAATACTTTTACCCATTAATGTCACTAATATCCAATGGTCATTAGATTTGCATGAATGATAAAGCAATTGGCCTGTATTTATTAACAAACAAACTAAGATCGTCATCTAATTAATTTATTTATCACCAATATTGGGTGTACTCATTATTAAGGTAATGACAAAGCAATGCATCTAATGTATGCATAGAGTCAATACAATTTTATTTAAATATTTATATAAATATCTTATTTTGCAGTTTGTTGTCTTAGCCATTACATGACACGTTCTAAATATCAATATAGGCTATTGATATTCTCATTCAAAACATATATAAGTCATGAGTTGTGAGAAAGGTTACAAGAACCATAATTTATACTCAAAAACACTAAGAGCCATTAGCGGTTCTGTAATAAACTGTATAGTTAGAATGAGTGACACTCCACCCAATATGAAAAAACTTCCACACCTTAGTGAGGATCTTATCTGGAAGATCATGGTGAAGGCAGATCCTAAGACAGTTGGACAGTGTAGAACCCTAAGCAAGGGTTGGAATTTCAGGCTGTGTACTAATTTGTTCGTGAAGACAAATTATAAAGAAAATAAAGATCGAAGCAAGAGTGTGATCGTAGGCATTGGCTATCCCCTAGGTGATTACAACTCTGTTTGGTTCGTCCGAGCTTATATTCATTCGGGTCGCCAGGTTCAGTTCAATGTCCCAATGGATGCTAACCAATATGGCTTCTATTCAGTCATTGGGTCTGAGAACGGAATCATATGCATAAAGATCTCATTGGGTGGCCTTAATTCTCGGCTTCTTATATGGAATCCAGTCTCGGATAAGAGGCGGTACGTAACCGATGAAGCAAGCAAGCATTCCGCTCATGCCGTTTCTCTATATGCATTTGATTTTTTGGAGGACGAAATTGAGTATCGTATTGTGCATGTCTACAAGCGTGCATTTAGACAAAGAAATATGTCATGGTCTCTTTACACTTCATTTGAACGAGAATGGACTCATTCCGGTATGTTTGAGAGTGATGTCCAGAAACTTGGGCCCAAATATATAGTGAACAACGGGATAGTCTATTGGATTGGGTGGCAGGGAGCTGATTTCTTTGAGCCAGCATACATAGTCACGTTCAACCTCCGCATCCAGATGTTCCATGAGGCAAAGATCCCCCCAGATGTGCCATCTGATTACAACTCACTAACTTACTTCAACGATGGTGTCGGGTATATTTCATACCGCAATCTTGCATTCAGCAGGCAAGTCCTGGTCTGGCAAATGAAAAGGAATGGTGATCACAACATCCACTGGGAGAGGATGATTAGAGTTTCTGGTCTTGGAATCCCATACACTCCTTCATTGTTCGTAGGTAATGACATAATAACAGTCATGGAGTGCAGAGGTGGGTCAGGAAGTGCAAATGATGCCGTGGGAACAGACTTCCTGATTTCGAGGCTAAAATATATGGAATCAAGAAGGGAGCATTTGGTTCACCGCACATGGCAGAAACATGTTAACGTGAAGACAATTACAATGCATTCAGATGGGCTATACATGGTTTAGAGTTCTATGATCAATTTAGATGATTTTGCTGAGTTTTAAATGCAGTTTATTTTGTTTAGTTTGGTTATTTAGACAATAGGGTAGAATATATGTAGTTAGATCCCTTGTGTTTCAATATAACCGTCTATTGGGTTCGTTTTGATTTTGAAGGAGTTATCAATGTTAGTTTGTTAATCAATGTTATACACTCTTCTAAATTTTGTAACAACTTAAAAGGTTTAGGGTTTACAGGTTTCTTTATCCTTTTATCTTTGATATTAAAGTAGTAGTAATGGTTGTAGCAGGTAGTACATATGGTTAACTTTCTATATGTACCCATTTATATACACTTAATTTAATGTTGAAATCAGATTTACATATTCAACTCAATATATTAATGAATACATATTTTTCTGTAAATTCATTAAGACATGTCACCGTAATTTAATATCCCTAATACTAATTTAACAATGGTTATCTATTATCAATAATAAATACATTACCTAGATTTAACTAAACAGAATTGATTGATTACACTAACATCATCTTGATATGAAAAGTATATCTGGCTCAGAAACAAGTTATCATATACCGGACTTTATAAATTTTGTATATGACATATTCACAACCAAGGTTAAGAAGGACTTTAAACTACAGTTTGTAGACATGTACAACAACTAGGCCTTATAAATTGCCATACCTGGGTTTTATAGAAAAAAAATTATTGCCTATGAATCATTTAAAAAACATATAATGTATTATGGATTATCTTTAAAAAGAAAGTTAGGATGCCTTGTTGAGGTGTGTTTAGTAATAGGTTGCTAAAATTAGTCTGATTAAATGACTACAAAAAAGATGCTACATAATTCAAAATATATACCAATGATAGCTAATAATAAGTTAATATAAAAATGATTTATAATTATATATCATATGAATTTAGTATTACAGCATGGTATTACGAGGTCTATATCAATAAAGGTTTAATATCATGATAGATGTGGAATAAAGTAGTAACAATGAGGCCAATCAATGAACAATATAGTATTTTAACTTTTCACATAGGTTTCTAAGGCCAACTTAACCGTATTAAAATAACCTGCTATACCCACACAACCGTTGTTACCAGTTAATTGTTACATGTACCAAAGCATAACATGTGAAGAGAAAGAGAAAGATAAAAAAAAAACTAGACACAAGTGGAGCCTCCCAAGGCAAAAGTCCTCAACAGTTAAAGCTGGGGAAGAAAAGTTAAGGCAATGCAATCATCACAAGGACTAAACACAGATATATTTATAAGAGGAAGGCTACTAAAAGATCTCCCACTGAACTCAAGGGCAAAAGGTATAAGTAATTATAGATTTATTTTTCATAATGAGATTTAGAATACAAAGTCAAAATATCTTGGTTCCATTTAGGTTAGTACGAATGGAACAAAGTTGGGTGTATACAGATCTAAGTATAATGATTTCTGGCACTCATGTTTCTTTTTCTTATAATATCTATGTTTGGAATATTAACAATCATGTTTAATCTGAAATGTGCAGAGATGGAGGAAAGAAACACGCTTAAAAATAAGAGAAAGATTGATCAATTTTGTACGAATGAATGGTCAAACAATAGAGAGACTCAAGGTACGAAATATGGACAACATGCTTTCATTCAACATAATATAAACGAAGTTATTTTCATTACAATTGAAAAATAACTTATCCACAATAAAGTCAATTTCAGTTATAGTGTGTATACCACTACAAGAGTACCTTGAATATCTCTAAATAGTTGTATAACATGGTGTTATAAGTGAGAAAGATAACAAAGGTATCATGGCAGGGACTTTGTCATCAACATTATCGGCTGACTGGAGCCAGCCAGTTGATGATATGCAACGCAACATAGGGGTTCAGATTAGCTTTAGCAGTACTATTGGCAACTCAAGGTATTTTACCGCGAATAGCAACCTACAAAACGATAAGATCCGGGAAAGCTTGGGAACAAAACCATATGTTCTAGCAGATGTAACTAACACAGGTAATCTTATATATTAACAACATAGAAATCAAAATCTTACTTAGATTATGAATAGGTAAACTATGAAAGATCTTTATGACAATACTGCAAGACATGCTAGGATGGAACGTGCTAACAAGCTAGCCAAGAAAAAACAACGTCCAGTAGAATCTTTCCCTCAAGGTAAAGCTGTAATAAATAATGCTTTATTTCAGCACTTGCTGCTAACCAATTATTAATGTGCAAATCGTTCTCTAATTGCATATTAGTGTGAATAGTGTGCAGAGGTTTCATTGTAGAATAACAGTTTGTGAAAAAATTATATGTATAGACCCAACTTGAGTTACATAACTATATACAAAGTGCAGTAATAATTAATTGATTTTGTTCTTAAATCACTATAAGGTAAGTGTATTTTACTATTGCTTAGTGGCAAATTCTGATATAGATTGTGTCATCACAGGAAATGTAACATATACTCTAGCAGATTGCACACTCTATCCAAGTATTATTATGCAAACCATGAAGAGGGATGAATACAGTAACTTAGAAAACAGCCAAAAATGGATATTGCTACCATCAAATCTAACAACACTGGATAATTTAAGAAGTAGAGGTAATGGACTAATGGTAACAAACTACACATCGGACTAATTTATGCGTTCTAAATATAGTGATTTAGCAAACATCTTTCATTGGCAGACAATGCTAGGCATGCTAGGATGGAACGAGCGAACAAACTATCCAAGAAAAGACAACATATGGGAACGTCTTCCCCACAAGGTAGGAACTATACAAAGTATGTTGTAGAAGAACTTGCTTATTGCACTTGAGTTATAATAGGTACAGTTTATAGTCACTATATATGAATCCATGTGTCCTAACTTAGTCTGAGTTATCTTTTTTTTGTATTAATTTATATATTTTCTGACATGATAAAAATTGTAGTTGAGTTGGTTAACATTCACAAGCAAGGGTTGATTGTGAATAAGGAAAACTACATATGTTCAAATGCAAATCAAGTGAATTGTGGTCCCCGAAATGGCCCATTTAAAGGTC
>NC_029787.2:72810018-72835541 GCF_000816755.2 Arachis ipaensis
TAGGCTTGAAACACAAATGGTAATCGAATTAACTAATGAATCATACCAACTAATGAGTACTGTAAGATAAGTGCAAATCAAAGTTAGATAACTTATCAAATTTGTATGTAAACGAAGACACTAACCTTGGTCTCCATCCTTGGCCGAGCATTCTTTCTCTCAATCTTCCCTTTCACCTATGCCTCCCATAGAGACACTGACTTTGTGCCTTCCAACTCTTCCCACTTTGCCACTTTTTACCACTCTATTCAATCTTACCGCATTAGCATATGTCTATATGTAAATCTCGAAGCCCTTGGAGATATTAACTCTGTGCCCTTTAACTCTACCCAAGTTGCCACCTTCAACGACTCCGCTCAATATGCCCGATCTGCATTTGTCTACATTGATATGCGAAACTATGAGGCCCGCGCCTTAATCTTTGTTTGCAGAATAAAATTTCAAAATCATCAAAACCACTAAATTCATATATGAGGTTTAAAGGTTACAACCAGAGAATTTAAACCCCCTAAATACTAAATAGATATAGAATACATGACACTTAAGCATTGATATATGGTCCTAAACTCAATACAAACCGAGATTAGTTTATTATATGTGTTAGATATTTTTGTCATATCCATTTATAAATAATGAAGAACTGATTTTTGACCCATTGTAAAATAGATGCAGAGCAGTCGAAGGCTCGCAAAGCAGGAATCACTGTCATACATCGACAAGAAAATAACAATGGTATGATATTAAATGGCTATGAATTTCACTCTTCAATTCCTAAAAACTGAATAGTTTACAAGTTCACTTAACTACAAAATTTAAGGCATTCTTAGTAATATTAAAATGAATTAGGAAAAGATATTTAATAATATATATTTATTTTTGTCTAACCCGTTCTAATAATGAAATGATCTTCCAATGCATGACACAGGTGGAAGGGCTTTAGCAAGGGATGCTAGAGTTGCCAGTCGTAAGGAGCAGGCAAGCAAGGGTATGTTGAGAGATATTCAAAGGATCAATTTATTATTAAAACTCTGCAAATTATATTCATGCATGTAATTAATGGATTTTTCCGTTCATGTTAATATTGAAAATTCAGAGTATTTGCACTTGGGAGATGCAATGTATATATGCGAACACTGCAGTGCCCTTTTTTGGTACGATGAAAGGATAAACAAAAGTTATAACACAGACCAACCCAAATTCACGATGTGCTGTAAAGGAGGTCAAGTCCAACTACCACACCTACCAGAAGCACCAAAAGTTCTGTATGAGTTGTTGTTCAATAATAACCCCAAGAGCAAGCATTTTCGTGATAACATCAGGTCATATAATAGCATGTTTCAATTCACTTCAATGGGTGCCAAAATAGACCGCGGTATAAATGCTTCTAGAGGTCCACCTACATTTATTCTTTGTGGCGAAAACTACCATCTAATAGGTAGCCTAATTCCACCAGAAGGAAATATTGCGAAATTCGCCCAGTTATACATAGTTGATTCACAAAATGAGGTGCGCAACCGGATGTCAGCTATCAGGCATGTATCTATAACCTTTTATATTTTAGTTAAAATATTTTCAAGGGTTTAGATCAAACTAATTAACCTTATATGATTAAGCGTTGTTTAAAAAAGATGACATTATTTAAAACATACAGGGGTGAAGATAACAAAAACATAGACGAAGATATTGTAAGAGATCTTAAGAAGATGCTAGATGAAAAGAATGTGTTGGTGAAGGCATTCCGCATGGTTAGGTATTCAATGGGCAAAGAATCAAATTCCACAATTAAACTTAGACTATTGGGAAAAAGGGGAAAGGATGGTAGAAGATATAACTTACCATCGACAGATGAGGTTGCTGCATTGATTGTCGGTGATTTTGACATTGACAAGACAGACAGAGACATTGTTGTGGAGACACAGAGCGGAAGATTACAAAGGATTAATCAACTCAATCCAGCATATCTAGGATTACAATATCCCCTGCTATTTCCTTATGGCGAGGATGGATACAAGGAAGATATACCGCTAAATAAAAGACATCATAACTGTGGTAAAGGACGACAGGAGGTGTCGATGAGAGAATTTTTTGCTTTTCATATACAAGAAAGACTAGCCGACGGATCTCCACTATTATACTCAAGAAGACTCTTTCAACAGTTTTTAGTTGATGGGTACTCCATGATTGAATCATCAAGGCTAAACTACATACGCAGGGACCAAGAGAAATTAAGGTGTGAGATGTATAAAGGAGTAAAGGAAGCAGTACTGAATGGAGAAACAACGCCGTCATCATGTGGCAAGCGTATAATATTGCCTTCATCATTCACAGGTGGACCAAGATATATGATACAAAACTATCAGGATGCAATGGCAATATGTAAGGTTGTTGGTTATCCAGACCTCTTCATAACCTTCACGTGCAATCCGAAGTGGCTTGAGGTTGAAGACTTTTTGAACAATAGAGAGTTGAATCCACAAGATCGACCCGATATTGTTTGTAGGGTTTTCAAGGCAAAATTAGATACACTAATTAAAGATGTCCGAGCAAACAAAGTTTTTGGTAGAGTTAGTGCAGGTATGTCCAGTCAAAACCAATTATGTCATGTCTCAAGTTTCCATTAGCAATAGATATAATGTTTTATGTATGAGAGTCTATTTGTCATGGATTTGAACTTTTCATTATGAATCTTGCAGTGGTATATACAATCGAATTCCAGAAACGTGGGTTACCACATGCACACATTCTACTATTCTTACACAAGGATGACAAATTTCCCACTGTCGAAGATATTGATAAGATTATATCAGCTGAGATACACGATAAAGAGACAGACCCTGAATACTTTGATGCAGTCGAAAAGCACATGATGCACGGTCCGTGTGGAGTGGCAAAGAAAGATTCACCATGTATGGAAAATGCTAAATGCATTCGACACTTCCCTAAGAGGTTTGTTGAGAGTACTACATTATAAGGATAGTGTGATTATTTATGACATAATAATTAACATCTACATATTTATTGGTAGAATTTTTAGAATACAAGTCTATATCAATTTATGTACAGCTTGCTATGGCTTGCCTAAACATATAACTTCATGCATAATAATAAATAGTATGAATCAAGAGGATATGAAAATAAGATTTAGTGGACATGGTATTAGATATAATAGTGATTTGGACTCATTTTATTAGATTCACTTTATTAAAAAAATAAAAATTTGAAAAGTTTGACCAATTGTTAGAAGCAATATTTTGCAAGTGTTTACGATTTGAGTTAACAATTTTTTCTTAATCAAATACATGATTTGACATATATGTTGCTATTATGTACACAGTGTTAGTCCTCACAGAGGATGAGATCAAAGATTTGACCCTAATGGAGATTGAGAATATACTTAACAAATACAACAAGAGTCTGAAAGATTTTCCACCAATGCCTATGCCAGATACAAACCAATGTAACAATTTACTGTATCCCAATGGCATGAATAGGTTAATTTGCGATGAACTCAGATACGATCGGCAGAAACTAGCTGCAGAGCATGTAACCTACTTAGGACTATTAACTGATGAACAAAGAGAAGTATATAACGAAGTCATTGCCGCAGTTCAAACCGGAAAAGGTGGAGTATTTTTCCTTTATGGGTACGGTAGGACAGGAAAAACGTTTGTTTGGAAGACACTAGCATCTGCATTGAGGTCTAGATCACATATTGTTCTAACAGTTGCATCTAGCGGGATAGCATCACTTTTGTTGCCTGGAGGCAGGACAGCTCACTCACGTTTCGCAATACCACTTAACATAGATGAATTCTCAACATGCAATATTAAGCAAGGGAGTGCATTAGCTGAGCTTTTGATTAAGACAAAGTTGATAATTTGGGATGAGGCACCTATGGTAAATAGATTTTGTATTGAAGCTCTTGACAGAACCATGCGTGACATATTAAGGTTCAATAACACAGATAGCTTGGAGCAGCCATTTGGAGGAAAGACAATTGTTTTTGGGGGGGATTTTCGCCAAATACTTTCAGTCATCCCGAAAGTGTCTAGGCAAGAGATAGTCAATGCCACTATCAACTTATCATACTTGTGGGATGACTACAAGCTTTTGACACTTTCAAAGAACATGCGCTTAAAATCAAGTGATTCAAACTCAAGGTCATCTGAGTTGAAAGAATTTGCTGATTGGATACTGAGTATAGGTGACGGTAGCCAAGGGTCACGATCGAATTCAGGCGAAAAAGGTTGTCATTCCCGATGACATATTGGTTTCCGATTGGGTAGACCCAATTGAAGCAATATGTAGAGTAACTTATCCTGAAATCTTTTCAGGAAGAAATATTGACCAACAGATTGAAGATCGAGCTATCCTTGCACCAACACTGCAGTTAGTCGATGAGATCAACAACTACATGATGAGTTTAAATCCGGCTGAAGCGCAAACATATTTTAGCTCTGATAAGGCATGCCCCACAGAGCCTAATAACAATTTATTGGCTTCAATACACACTCCTGAACTCCTAAACACAATCAAGTGCTCAGGTGTCCCTAATCATGAGTTAACACTAAAAATTGGAACACCGATTATGCTGTTAAGAAACATTGACCACTCCGCAGGATTGTGCAATGGAACACGATTGGTTGTTACTAAGCTTGGAAAACACATAATTGAAGCACGAACGTGTGCGGGCAAGAATAAGGGGCAGAAAGTGTTTATACCAAGGATAACCCTAAGTCCTTCTGACCATCGAATACCATTCAAATTCCAACGGAGACAATTTCCTATTATGGTTTCATACGCGATGACTATAAACAAGAGCCAGGGTCAGTCATTATCAAAGGTTGGGTTAATATTAAAGAAACCCGTATTCACACATGGCCAGCTATATGTTGCTATCTCCAGGGTGACAAATAAGGCAAGACTGAAGATTTTGTTATGTCATGATGATGATCAAAAGAAAGAAATAGAGAATGTCGTTTTCAAAGAAGTATTCAAAAACATATGTTGAACATTACAAGTATTGCAAGAAAAGATTCAGCATTCATTGGTTACACAAACGAGGTACTTGCTCCTACCAACTAAGTCGTTGTTTCATGTTACTATTTTCTTAAAAAGCGATTTTAGATGTAGGGAACTAAATGAGTATACAATCAGTGTCTTTGGCAGGGTTTAACCAAAGTAAAACTATTCTAAACAATAATGTTTTGCATTATAGGAACTATATTACCTTCATTGTCCAACTGGAAGGTTTATTGGGGTGAGATGCAATGTGATGTCCTCATTATAGACCCACCCTGAAGTCAAACAAACGAGTAGTGTTACAAAAATAATTAGGGAGCACCCAAAATACATGTGATATTGAGTAAAATATAAGACACATGATTATTCAAAAAATACTAAGTTAAAGTTATAAATCAGTCTAGCTTAAATTCAAAAAAAAATCTTATGGAACCCACACAAACATTCAAGTCAAATGCCAGCATCGTTGAAAGATTTTGTTCAAAGTGATAGTTTTCATACTAGATAATATTAAACAAGACTAGATAACAGCTAGGTAAAATTTAAATGTATAAAATCCATTTCCTTCACTAGAACTATATTTTGGTGTTCCTACGAAGTATCTACTAAGTAATTTTCGATGAAAATTTGTTTTTCCTCCTAAAACAAGAAAATCTGTATTTGAACAATAGCTATTATTAGGATTTTGAGGAAAATCTGGTGCAACTTCCCGACTAAATATGCCACATGCTCCAATGGTTTAAAGAAAACATTGTGCTTTCCCTGGAAAAAAAATTAGGGACTTTTCCAATTATGAAAAGGCTAATTTCTTTAGGGTTGATGAGCATTGTTCTTTTTGTTTTTGTACTTTTTTTATATTCTGATGTGTCCTTAATTTTTCTAATTCAATTGTAAAAAAATAGAGTTAAGATTATTTTCAAACTGAGGATGGACCTCAAGAATGTGATATTATCTCCATTATACCTTAAAGAGATCAGTTCATTGTCCAAAATTATTTATAAATGGCCCTTTTGGTTCCGCTTCTCATGACCATGTAAAGTATGACATTGTGGTACTGTCTACTGATTGGCTTTGGTGTTGGATCCACCACTTCCATTAGCATTCGTAAATATGTAGATACTACATATTGATCATGTTGAGGCATTTATATTTGTAGTCTGCTTTCTATTTCTTTTTATGTTATACTGCATAGTACTAAAATTCAATTTGAAGACCATTTTTTTCATTAAGTAAACACCAAAATTTTGATATTTGACATTTGTAATACAATAGTTTCAGATGATACAGTAGCTTAACAAAGGATCCACTTGAAGCATATATTTGATTATAAGAGAGCAAAACTGCTTTGAAGGGTTTAGAGATTATAATGAATGAATTTTACAACCTCAGACATCAATAAGGTATGGCTTAACTTGACTGCACAAGCTTATTGTCTCATTCTTTCTTAAGTAATACCATTGAGATAAGTAATATCATGTTAAACAATTGATACAGAGACAACCACAGTTATGTCATGATATGACATACCCAAGTTTTTAAATTTCTCACTATTTTTTAAGATATTATAACTCTTTTAGTTGCATTAGAATTTTTATTTTGACCAGTAAAATAGTACCTATTATGATCAACCATTTTAAGCTGTTTATATGTATGTTTCTGCCTATAATTTTGACCAGTAAAATAGTACCTATTATGATCAACCAGAAAAAGGCGAGTTGAACTAGCAAAACATCTATATATATGTGACGATTAATATATCTTTTTTATTTAACAGTGTGGGATGTATTTGTGCAGTGGAAATCAAGGAGCGCTTAAACTGTGTTTTTTTTTTTAATTAAATTTGGCAAAGCCATGTAAAATATGTACTTTAGTTTGGGGATTCCTGGATTGTTCAAAATCTGTGGAGTTTTTATTGCATCTCTTTGCTTACACTAACAATGTTGTTAATTGTGATGTTTGTATGTTTCTGGTATTATATCTTCACTTTCACTTTTATCTTCTAAGATAATGCTACGATCTTCAAACTAACACCCCATCAGCCGAAAAATTTAGGACACTGAGAAAATACCCTTTTTAAATACACAAATAAGAGGAGAGGGAATCAAAATAACTAAATAAGTGATGAGAGTACTTTGACTTTAGGAGTTGGTTACAAAGGAGAGATATAAGTAAAAAATAAGTAGTATCAGTGGATTAGGCATATTTTGGGAATCATAGTAAGAGGGTTTAAGTTCAAATTTAAAAGAATGTTCAAAAGTATGAGTGGGATAGGTTCAGTCAAGAATATACTAGCAAAATAACATGTACTATATGTAACAGATGGTCGCGGTATACTTACATACATCTCGAACCAAATCCTTTTGGATCGGATTCTACCCATCTGGGCGACCTTTACCCCGAAGAGTAAATGGAGCGAGCTTCTCTTAGAAATTTAAGTCCCTACCCATTCAGCTAGCTCCCACCATGTTCTCAAAGCGCGGTCATCCCACATGGACAAGCTAACGCAGGAGATTGCAATCCTTGATGCATAAAAAAGTAACAAAGCTCCTGATTTTCTTAAACACTGTCACCGCACCAAGAAAGTTGTCAGCTCTCAACGCCAAATACAACCCCATTATGTATTTCATAAACGAAATTATTTAAATGTATTCAGTTGTAGTGGATTTCAAATCAGTAGTTAACTAATCGAAAATTATATCTCTAATATTTAACATGCTTATAATTGAAGACATAGTACTTGATTTCGATCTAGATGTTTCATGAAGACTGGATCAGTAGTGAATTTGACAGAAGGATTCAATTATATTCCAACAGCCATGGAAATCATCATCTATAGATTAACTAGATCCAAAAAACTCTGTGCCAAAAATCATGGACTGTGTGAAGCAAAAGTGAGTTAAGATACCACGCCAGACAAATTGAATCAGGAAGCCAGAAGCAGGTGGTGCCGATACCCCTTTTTCCATTGATTTTGTTTCTGTGATGCCCATGGTTTTTTCCAGATTATTAGATTGATCCATCTGTGTGAAATATTTAGAGAAGAAGACTGTTGTAGTTGGTGGGAGTGGGCGGGTTGCAATAAATTCAAATTTAATGAACAGATAAGAATTCAAACAACTTACTTTATGGGGAGTGGGCAACTATTTAATGAGACTATATAATTATAGGATAGATAACGGTTATATTATTTTTTATATAAATCATCTTTAATGGCTTCCTATTTCTATCTAATGTAATACTTAATCAAGTTTAAATTATCCCACGTTATATTTCGAATGGTTTAGGGTGTGTTTGGCAAACACGTTGGGGCGGAGAGAAACACGTTTGAGCTTCTTGAAAGTTTCACTCTTATGTTTGGCCATTTTTATCTTTGTGAACGCAGAATTGATTCTGCCTCTGAACCCACGTTTAGGAGAAGCTCAAATTTGTAGCTTCTGTGTTTCACATTTTACGTTCACGTTTAGGAGAAGCTCAAATATTTCTTTTTTACCAACCCTACCCTTCATTTTCTTCTATAAAAATGATACTAGTAACTATTATCTTCACAGTCATTCTTTGTAGTTCTTCCTACTTCTTCATAATTTTTTAGTTCCATTTTTTTTCATCAAAATCGTTCAGATTTATTTCAATCACTAACAAATTGAAATTTTTTTATTTTTATTTGATTTTATTCATATGAATTTTATTTACGTTTTATGGTATTTTTTTATTCATATAATATATGTTGTTGGTTTTATGGAATTTTTATTATTTCTTATCTGTATAATTTTTTTCTATTCTTTGATGTACTCTATTTTTTTTTTGTATTAATTTTTTTATTTTTTATTCTGAATTTGTAAAATTTGTAATTGTAATTATTATATATTACGTTTATTATCAAAATTTTGAATAATATAAATTATGATCCTATAAAAAAATGACAAAATAAATAAAAAATTAATTATAAGTAACAATAGAGTCATAAATAATAAAAATTTATAGTCTAAAATAATACTAAATTAAAGAGTACTGACGATACTAAAAAAAATTATAGAATATTTTCTTTTTGTGTGACATTATAAAATTTATAGTACTCTCTTTTATATTTTTATTTTTTATTATATTTATTTTATTTATATGATAAATATTTTTTATAGTATTCTGATTTTGCAGGTATATAAAATTGATGTCTATTTTAGTAATTTTTCATCTAAAAGTGATTTTGAGTAGTATAATCCAAACAACATTTATTTTACTATAATCAATTTTAATACAAAGATTACCAAACATAAATCACGTTAACCCAAACTAACTTATCATCAAAATCAATTTTACAAAATCAATTTTATGCAAACTCTGGTTTGCAAACTGTAATCCAAATACACACTTAATCCATTCTTCCCGAATATTTGATTATCATTTTGTTAAATAGAAATAATAATCTATACATCTAAATTATAATGATTTGATAAAAACATATATATAACCTCATCGAATTGGGGAATAAAACTATTCTTAATGTGGGAACCATCTGATTAGGTAAATTTTTTTTTTTTTACTATTTTACGTGTTTAAATAAATACTATAAGATTTTGATTTTTTATATTTATTTTTAATGAAATCGTGATGGTGTCTAATTCATTTATAAAAAATTTTAAAGCCCAATTAATCTAATTTAGTATTCACATGATTTTTTATATGGTTTTTCTGTCTAAACAACACTTAATCAAATGCTTTTTTATCTAGATATTTCTTTTAATAAGGAATAAATTGTAAAAGTATTTCTAATGCGCTTATTAAATAGTGCTAATGAAATTATATTATATAAGAAATTTAACCTCCTTTAAAATAATACACAATTTGTTAAAGTACGTGATAGTATTAATTTTTTGAAAAATAAATATATACTTAAAAATATTTATTTATGACTCAAAATGATAACATCTGTTATTCAAATTATACTTAAAAATTATAATACAATATTTGTATACACGTTTAGTTATTTATTATTTTAATTTGTTAAAGTGTACTCTAAAAATTACCATTTTAAGAAAATTATCATTCAAACATATAAGTTAATTGTAACCAATGTTAATTTCATTTACTATTTTTGTGCAATTGAATAAATGGTAATATAATAAAAGAAAATTAACCATTCAATGTGTGTAAAATGCAAAAAACTCTGCTATACATGTATAAGCTCCTTTGCACATACATTAAAAAACAAAAGAATAAAAGTAAACGTATGAAACAAGTAAATATTTCCGAGGAAATGACTATAAATAAATTAATAGTATTTAGCGAACGGAAGATCTAATTTTTTTAAGTTTCGTTACAACTTACGGATCAATAATCTATAGAATAGTGGAATTAATTATTTGAAGCTACTGACATGTATTATTAGTTTAAAGTTAAACAACAAAAGTATAATAAAATAATATATGAATAATTATTGATAATAATTATTATCAATATATCAAAAAAGTTTAATCACTTAATTTTTTTTGATATTATGATCGTGCAATTCGTTTCAATTAAAATACATGAAACTCTTTTTTAAAAAAACTTTAGATAAATACCTTTAAAAATATTAAACACATCAACCGCGAGTAACTATAAAATAGGGTCTAATAATATAAAAAAGTAAATTTTTGTAATAGATCAATATTTGGTCTACGCCCGGGTATTCTACTAGTTTGGATTTAAGCAAAACTGGTGACCCGGTCAGTCCATGTTTAATTTTTTTTTTCTAAAAAATTTGAAAACGACGTCGTTTTCTAGTAAAGGTAAGCCAAAACCCTAATCTTCTCGGTGAACGTCTCCCCTTCCTTTTCCTCTCCCACTCACGAGGCCACCACACTGTCTCAGTCTCGTCAGTCACTCAAGCTCAAGCTCAAGCTCAAGCTCAACCTCTCTCATCTCTCTCACTGTCACTCTGGCACTCAAGCTCTCTCGTCTCCGGTCTTTCTCACTGCCTCCGGTCTCGCACCGAAGCTCGTCATCGCTCTCTGTCAAGTCACCGTCTCGCAGTCAGCGCGCGCCTTCCCTGCGCTCGTCGTCGCCGGCGGCAGAAGCATCAGGTCCCGGGGCTGGTCGTCGTCGTCGCTCTTTGACTCGTCACCGTCTCGCACTCAGTCGCACGCCTTCCCTGCGTTCGTCGCACATCCCGGGGCTGGTCGTCGTTGTCGTCTTCTTGCTTCGAACCTTGCCGTCAGCAGCTGGTCCCCGACTTGGTGAGTTCCAACAAATTCCCCTGTTCTTTCTTGCTCAATTGACGTTGTTTACTGATTATCATCGCTGAAGCTTGAATCTGTTGTTGTGTTGCTGAAATAATCACTTAGCTAAACTTTTTGTTGCTGTAAATCTTTAAATCATCTTTTGAGCTAAATCATTTGTTGCGTTGAATTTGTTGTTGAAAATGAGGTTCATGCTCTCTGCAACTCAGAGTAAAATTGTTCAGTTAAATTGTTGTTCCCGTGCTCCCTGTTTGGTTTTTTTGCTAGAATTTAAAAAATGTGTTCATCACAACTCAGTTGCTATTATGAATTATTCTTGGTATTGATTTGTGAAAAATACACAAATGTAGAAATAGAAGCAAATCAAAATGAACGAAATGTTGGTCAAGCTTCAAATTTGTCCTATGAAGATATAGATGCCGACTCTGAGATCACCCCTTGGATATGATTTATTGATTGTGTTATCTTTTGCTCTCTTTTGTTCATTTAAACTGTGAAAATATTTTGTACTAGTGACTAGTTTATTATCTCTTTTTGCATCATTAGTTATGTCTAAGAATTGATACTTTATTGTTATTAATATGTTTGTGAAGACATGCATTTTAAGTTTTAACTTTTGGTTTTAATTTTATTTTGTAATTTTTCATTTTTATTTAATTATGACCGGGTCAAACGGGTGAATCAGTGGCCCACTCACCGGTTGAACCAGTGACCTGGTCGTATGGCCTGGTCAATTACCGGTTTGGTTCTGATAACTATGGTTAGAGCTAGGAGTTTTAGTTATGGCTGTTGAATTATTTGTTTAGAGACTGGATATCTGAGAATGTTGGTTTAGGGTTTATTATAACTTTATTTTTGTTTAATATTGTGCTTTTGTGGTAGACTGGTTGTACTTGTTGATTTTGAATGGCTAGATTTGAGTAAATATATATCTTATATACGATGTATGCTTTTTTCTATTAAATCATAACAAGTAATCTCACACAAATCGAGTCTAGGTGAGCTCCACGAGTTTACTTAGACTCGCGAGTTTGACAGCCTTGTTGCCGTTACTGATTGTTCTTGAATGGAGATTGAGAGGCCAGATGGGCGGAGCCCAAATCAGCTAAGGCCACTGGCTTGTTCTCGCTCCATTCTCCACCGTGCTCATGGCTCCGCTACCTGGTCTCAAGGTCTCACTCTCACTGCCATCCTTCCCCTTTAGTTTTGTGTGAAGTTTTATCATTTCGCGTTGTTTCCAATTTTAGTGAAAAAATAAAACTGATTTTGGGAAATGGTTGTTTGCTTTTCTTGTTTGAAGGAGATACCAAGGTGGTTGCTGCAGTTTACGGACCAAAAGCCGGTACCAGGAAGAATGAAAATCCTGAGAAAGCTTCCTTTGAAGTTGTTTGGAAACCGAAGACTGGACAAATTGGTGATTACACTACAGCATAACTCTCTCTTTCGTTGTTATTTTCAATCAAGTGTCACTCTTTTCTTCCAATGCCTGAATTTATAAAATTTGGTTCTCTATCTATGCTAAGTAAATGGCTATCTACTGGTCATGATTCTAGGTTACTCAGAACTGTCACTATTTTGGTGCAACTGTTTCAGTTAATTTATTTTATTTAAACCTTGTAGGAAAAGCGGAGAGGGAATATGAGATGATTTTGAAGAGAACATTAGAGAGCATTTGCATTCGGTCAATATACCCGAATACCACCACTTCAGTCATAGTACAGGCATGTTTCTCATTGAATCCTTCATTCCCACCCTTCTCATTTTTGTTGGTTTGTTAATTTTTACACAATTAGTTAGGGTAAAAGAACATGCTGCAATCTGAGCATCTTTTTAACTTTCCTTTTTACATATGTATTGTTCTTGTAGTTTGCATTAATTTTGCTTATATACTAGCTTTAGCTAGTGGCACATCCTTGGTTCTTCCTAGGTATTAAGGTGATATATACATGTAAATTTTATACGAGCTTGTATTTTAGGATTCAACATTCATGGTTTTACTGCAGGTTGTTCATGATGATGGTGCTGTATCCTTGAAATTTCTTTTATGATTTGTGGTATTTGTTCTTTAAGTGTGTCATGGTGTATAGTCAGGCAGTCCTATAAAGACAAGTATTTCATGAACATGCTTTTGGATCTTTTGCTTCTTTTTCTTGACATAGTAGCTACTTCCATGTGCAATAAATGCAGCATGTGCTGCACTCGTGGATGCTGGAATACCCCTGAGACATCTTGCTGGTAATCAACACTTGTTATTATCTTATGGTGTACTGATTTCATTTTGCTTAATACTGATTTCTAATCCTTCTCTCTCTGCAGTTGCAATATGTTGTTCTGTAGCAGATAATGGCTATATCTTTTTGGACCCAAATAAACAGGAAGAAGAGGTTTGCATATATACACACACACACACACACACTCAGCTGATGTCTAGTGAATTTAGTTAGGTTAAAAAACTTTTACGCATTTACATCATTTATGTAGCATTTGACTTATGATGAGCTGATAAAGTCTCAATACCTAGTGGATTGTAGCTGAAATGCTTAAATCTTTTCTTAATTTTCTTTGTTTTCATCACTAAAACACTTTCATGTACTAGTGTTAACAATATCTTTTATATACCATTTATTGTATTTGCCGGTAAATGTCTGATTACTTGCTGGTTAGATTTAATGGAACTTAACAGCTGACATGTTTATACTATAATTATGATAATTGTTTCTATTTTTCTAAAAATTTTAAATTCCTATTTCCCTTGCTTGTACACAACTCTAATTCATTGCAATTTTATCATATGGCAGAAAATGAAAGCATTTTCCTATTTAGTTTTTCCAAATTTGAATGTTTCCGCTCTACCAGAAAGATCATCGCAGAAGGGTGGTGAGCCCACGGCACATGGTATCATCACATCTGTTACCCATGGTGCTATGTCAGGTATTTAGTCTTCATTTAATATTTTCTACATGGTTACAGATGTTCGAACCATTGTTTATACCTTTCAATTGTTCCTAGCATGTGATTGCAACTGTGAATTATATCATCTGTGATCTAATTATTTCCTGGTGTATTTTTCAAGTGGATGATTATCTTCACTGCCTAGAACGAGGGCGTGCTGTTAGTGCAAGGTTGTCTGAGTTTTTGAGAAAGAACATAGAGCCAAAATCTTCAAGCGAGTCATCTAAAGCTGGCTGATAGGAAACCACTTTGGACGTAGTTTACTAGTAACTAACTTTTCTACACAAGGGCAGGAGAGCATGGGATATCTATGCAGGTACTACTATTATGTATTTGTCCTGCGGTTGCTAGCTCTGCAAAAATGTACTCACTCATGAGTCTTCTAGGTTTTCTGCAGTCTCCTGTAACATTGTCCTTGAAGTTGCTTTTATAGTGGTAAAGATTTTATTCTTCGGTTATAAGATTGCTCCTGGTGTTTCGTATACTCTGGTTTAGTTCTATATCTGTTATCCTTAATTTATTTCCGTGAGTGGATTCTTCTAAGGATTAATTTTTTTGTACTTGAGAAAGGCTTAATTTCACAGAAGCTTTATTCATTTCATTGTAGAATCTTTATAAGATTTTTGTAGCAAAAGCAGCTTTCTGCTCTTCTGCTTTTTTATTTTGCCTATATTTATTGTTCTTCATTTGCATCTTAGTTTCCTTCTAGAGGCTTACCGAGTTCTCTCTGGCATGCTACTGTAAATATGTGCCTCTCATGATTTTTGTTTATATATGAGATACCTGCTAAGTTAGACCAACAAAGAATACGCATACATATAATGTGTAAGAAAGTTCATATTTACAACATAATCAAAACAACATTCTTAAGCAAAGTATCACATAACATAATCACTTAACTACAACATAGAAACCAAGTAATGTACATGCCACCCCATTGAAAAACATCAAGCATCTGACCAAGTAAGGTCCGTTTCTCCCCCTCCATTGCTCATGAGGAACTCCCAAGGCTTCCCAGACAGCCTTGGAGACATCAACAATGTTATTCTTACAGGTAGGCTGGTAATCATGGTCCTCATCACACCTCATTCTTGAGTCGCACTCATCAACCACCATTGCCACCACACTCCTCCCATTCTCGCGAATTGTGATGTTCAGGCACCTGCTCTTGTTGAACCATCCTGTAGAGAGTGGGACAACCGGAGTGTCATCCAAATGGTACTTGTTCTCACACTCTGATGGGCTGTCATCGTCTCCACCTTTTTGGAAGCTGTTCAGTGTGAGTGGCTCTTGTGTGTGAGGTCACTTGTGATTTGTGAACATTTGTAGGTTGTGTATGCTTTACCTTCTATGCTACAATTTGAATCATTCTCCGTGTTACACATTATCCTGGAGATGGTTTCTTCCCTATGATTCTGCCACTTGGCGGCACTTTTGCCCCTCAGAGAACAAGCAATTTGTGATAACAAGAAAAATTAGGAGAACAAAGGGTGCTTTTGAGCAAAAAAATCTTCATCTTATTTATTTATTTATTTTGCTTTTCCTTGTAGAACCCCTATTAGTTTTCTCATCTTTCGTAGTTTTTGTTCTGAGAAGTAATTGATGCATGTAATGAGATCTAAAGGAGTATATATAGAAGGGTTAGAAGTTAATTGGTTATTGTTGATTATTTCATGCAAGCATAAGAACATTTTTGAGGGAGCTCAAGGAGACAAGTTTTCACTTTGCCAAGATTGGCAACAATGCCATCCATACTATTTAGAATACACTTTTAGGCTTTTTAATATGATGGGTAAAGTGTTTGGCCTATTAAATTTCACGTTATGGTCCTGGTTTGAGTAGAAATTGATTGCTACAGCAAGCAAAAGCAGAAGAGTTAATTCATTATTCAATCATTTGAGAATGCTCTTGATAGTGTTTAACACCAGAAAAGAAAATGATATTTCATTTCCAATCAAGCAAATGTTCTTGGATTTTGAATACAAAACTGGACCCTTTGTTATAAGGAAAAGTATAGGACACTAACTATGATATAAGCTAACTTAGCCAACTCTCTTTTAATCCTAAATTTGAAATTCGAAAAATTTAGTTTTGTTCCCTTTTCATATGCGCGTCATACGATCCTAAGCCACAAACCACTCTGTATACGCACCTTCTATCTTCTCTTTCACGCTCCTCTTCCTATCAATCTCCTTTTGCACGTCGTGCGACTTTTGTATCTTTGGTGTGCCACCATCAGTCACCATTCCTCGCGTGCAGCTAGCTTTCTCACTCGATACCTCTTCGCCGCGCGTCCTCCATCGTAATTATTATGCGTCATGTCTTGTCCTTGCACCAGTAAGCCCCAGTCGTCGTGTTGTCATCCATCGCAGGAGGGCTCTCAACGGAAGACAACCACCATTTTCGCCGTCGCTCACTGTTTAGCGTTTCATCGGCGCTAGTCTACGAGAGAACAACCAGCGGTGTCCATGACCTTCCTGTCCACACCAGTGCCGTCAAGCACGTCGTCGACCTCGCCGTCCACGCAGCACTATTGAAGATATGGTTGCCAGCCACCCTGCATGCAGTCGTCGTTCTTCATCACGTCGCGCCTCCGCCATCGCGTGGCCGTCCTCCATTGCGTCACGCCCTCCATCGCCGTAGGTCTTCTTTCGATGTGATTTGGATTTTTCGATGTAATTTGGATGTTTTTTCGATATAATTTGGATTATTTTTGGTATATTGTGAATGTTTTTTTGTTCTTTAGTAAGAAATGTATTAGGGTTTATAATGCAGATATTTCTTTTACAAAGAAAGAAACATTCAATTTCAAAGAAAAAAGATCCCCAACCCTCTTCAAAATGAATTTAATGTGCTTTGATTTTTTTCAACGTGATTTGGATGTTTTTCCATGTAATTTGGATTTTTTTGGTATATTATGGATATTTTTTCGTCCTTTAGTAAAAAACGTATTGGAATTTATGATGTAGATGTTTTTATAAAAGAAATATCCACAACCCTTTGAGAATAAATTTAATGTGATTTGATTTTTTCGATCTAATTTAGATTTTTTCCATGTAATTTGGATTTTTTTGGTATATTGATTTTTTTTCATGGGTTTTGGAGTGCAGTCCAAATAAGAGTTGGTTAAAGTTGGCTGCATCTCTTGTTAGTTATCTAACAAAGTTGTTGTTATAATTGTATTAGAGTAAATAGTCATTTTTAATCATAAAAAAATTGGACGCTAAAAAAATTGGCCATAGAAAAATGAAATTGAAGTTGCACCTCTAAAAAATAAGTTTTGTTTGACAAAAATAACTAATCTATAAATTTTTTGTTGACTCTAGTAAAAAATTAATTAAAATATTCATACTACCCTTATTTATTCTATTATCTTCAACTTTTTGAACTTTTTTTTCAAATTTTTACATTACTGCCTTAAGCATTATAATAACTGCCAACACCATCATCATATCAAATACAATATGGCAACAAATAGAGATAGAGGCAAGCTAAATTCACTAACATGGGTGTCTGGACGAAAGGAAAGTTGTCGCACCTCCAACGTTGGAAGAGTGACTGAAGAGAGAGAAACACAAAGAAAAGGAGAAAAATCCAACCATGATTAAATACCAAAACCTAAATCAAAGTTTAAATTCATGTTAATTAAACACATTGAAAATTGGAGATTATAATCCATTAAAAGAAACTAGCTCCAAATAAACTAGAAAGAAAATTCTAAACTAAGTGGTATTAAATGCAAACTTTTTTATTTGGTTTTAAAATTATTTGTGATAAGTGATTAAAATTTCAGGCTGCTCTTTCCCACAATCCTGAAACTTGAAGTAAAGCATATTTTCATTCAAGCATTTTCATAAGCACGTGGTGCTCAAGTGCAATAAGACACTAATAATGGCTATTTTCACAACAAATTAAACTAAAACACAAATCAAATTCATAACCAAATTATAATCAAATATTTCTACGGGTATAAAATAATAATTTGTTTCTGCTCATTATTGTGTAATCAAGTTGAAAAAGCTCAAAATGAAGAATCAAAAGCACAAGGAGTAGAAGCTTACCTTGCAAAATCAAATAAAGAAAATGCCGTCAAAGAAGTTTGCGCTTGAGACAGAGAGCACCGCACTTGAGAGAGAGCGAAGGAGAATCGTGCCGCACCGGAAAGAGAGCAAAGGAAAATTGTACCGCCGGAAAGAGAGGGAAGGAGAATTGCGCTTGAGAGTAAGAATGAAGAAGGAGAATCGCGTCTGAGAGTGAGAATGAGGAAAGAATTTCCGCGCGTGTAAAGAATGTCCCGGCTTTGATTTTTAATTTTTGAATTTTGTATTAGTATAGTATACAAATATGGTGGCTAAAAGTGATGTGCATGTAGCGCAATTGTATTCAAATTTCAAAATCACACACATTCGTTGCAACAAAACTGGAGACTTATATATATTTTTATTTTAATTCCCTCTTATATATACAAACAACTAAGAACTATACAAATGACAATTTATTTTTGGTAGAGAACTACGAATGACAATTTGATTCTATAAAACATTTGATGATCAACTTATTTTTCGCTTCTATCAGCGAGAATAAATAAACTAGTATGTATATAATTCCTATAGTCACAAGCACTTGGTAATAGTGTTGTGCAAACTTTTCCTACCCAACCAAATTAAAGTTGGTTCAATACCAAAAAACAATCAAATTGAGCAACTTCAGTTGCATGGAGCCTTAGATTTCCCCACACTGCGGAACAAAACGTGGCACAACATGAGAGCACCAAACTCTACTGGCTCTTCAACAAAGAACCACAAGCATAGAATTATATGACTAAACCCTCAATTGTACAAGCCATATTGAGTTGGTACGCCTCTACCACTAAACCATGCTCCATCCAAGAAAGTTCCTACAGTGAACTTGCTAGCCTCATCCCTGCTAAGGACTTTGCGGCCAACCCAGTTGACCCTGGCATTGGTGCTGGCACCAGGTCCTGTGTTGTTGAACTCACCATAGAATAGTGTCTTGAGTGCAAAGTCGCCTTCCCAAGGTAGCCACCCATCAGGGTGAATTACATCGCCAATATCGGATTCCATTACAATGGTTCTCGAGTACTCCTTCCATGGCCTCCCAAGGTAGCTCCTGATCTTGTCCTTATCCGGAGCTAGCTTGTCGTCCGCTTTGATATCACACTTTTGCAGAACGAAGCCAGTTGTCTCCTTTTGGTCGTACCTGCCTTGAGCAGTTACGATGTTTTGTTGATTGTCCATTGGTTTTCTAAGTGTCATGATGCAGTTCTGGAAGATGGCGGCTGCGTCGCCAAAGATGAAATCGACCGTGCCGGAAATGACACAGCTCCGGTAGAATTGGCGGTGGGTTTGGGCGTATAGTGTGTCTTGGTAGCCCTCGAAGCGACAGTTAACGAACATTGCACGGTCTGCTTGAACTCTGGCTGCCACCGCTTGATGCTTCTCCGGCCCAGCAGTGTTTCTAAATCCCATTGCTTTGCCCAAGAACCCATTTCCAAGCACCACTGCAGTATCAAAAACCGAATTAATTTTAAATTAGCTATATATACAAGATGTCACAAAATATTTCATGTTATTATTAACTCATATTTTAACTCCTCTTTAAAATATTTCATTAGTTCTCTAGCAAGATTCTCTTTCTAATAATAATGTAGATAGTGATACTTGTACATTTACTTTGATGCTTATTTGAGATTCTTATTAAATTTAAGACTTCAAAATATGCAATGAATAAAAATGAATAGGACGGCACTCCAATGAATGGTTATAGATTAAATGTCCAAAAGAGGAGTGTTAGGGGCAGCAATTTTTGTGATTTGTAGCCATCAATGATGATTTTAATGGTGTGAGATTGGTGTGAAATTACATCCAATGACTCACTTTTTTTTGCTGGTTACATGCTGGCCAGAATTTAATAGAGTTGCCGGACCCTAAACTTTTCCTATTTTAAATTTAATAAAATGCTATTTGCATTTTACTACTTTTAGTAGATTCTTCAATTTGGACTTATTTTCTCTCATTTTGATTTTTCTCCTTTATTTCTCTTGCTCTTGTTACTGGCGTTTTAATGTGCTTGTTGAGACTATATACATAGATAGGGTATATGGTGTTTATAAGTATGGCGAGTTGGCGACTACGATGATTAAACAATTTTAGCAATATTTTGTATTGTTAAATTTAAAGTCACATTTTTTATATTTAGGAAGTTTTTATTATTATTTTTTAAATTAAAAAAATTAAGTGTTTTTAAAGTTAAAAAACCATTATAATCACAGTAACTATACGTATTATAACAAGCACCTTATTTATTATTATTATTATTATTATTATTAACTTAAGAGGCACTTGTAGTAACAGGCACATTTAGCATAAGAGCATATAGCTTATACATACCAAAGGTTGCAGTTTGGAAAGTCCTAACTCCATCTACAAAATTTTTGCTGCCAGTGATGATACTCTTTTGTGATCCATCACCATACATGGTCATGTTTTCCATTTTCTTTGTAACAGTCACTGTCTCCTCGTATATTCCTTCTTTAACATAAACTACGTAGCTGCATTTTCAGAATTGAAAATATATGCTCGTATGAACAACAATTAAAAATAACAATTCAAAAAAAGAAAAATAATAAGAAAACTTACCCACAGTTTTCTCCATTAAAATTGATAATTGAAAATTATAAACGACATAATATGTTTAACTAAATTTTTATCTACCATTTTCAACTTTCAATTTGACGTCAAAGCATCTGTACATAAGTCTTCACGCAAAAAAAAAAAAAAACAGACTAAGTGAAAAATCAACATACCGTCCATCATATTTTTCTGGAATGGCTGCCAAGGCTTCAGAGACGGTTTTGAAGTTGCCGCTGCCATCTTTTGCCACAGTTACGTTCGGGGTGGGTTTGTCATCGGCCGCCTTCAGAATCCTCCGATCCTCGCTGTTGACCCAAGAAGGAGTAGCGCTGCCGTTTTTCTCCGAAAGCAAGTGGCGAGTCAAAACTGATTGCACGGCAGAAAGAACTGTGGACACTGCAGTTACAATAGAAAGCGAATTGCTAACAAATTCTTGAGAATCCTTAAAGACATCCTTAAGTTGTGTCTTCAATTCCCCTTCGGGGAAGCCATCAATGCAGGTTTGGTGGTAAGAGATAGCTGCACTCAGCCAGTTGTTGAGATCAGGGGCTTTTGTAGAAAGCTTCTTGAGATCATCAGCGGTGATTTCGGAGATGGAGAAGCCGAGTTCTTCCTTGGCGTCGTCAAAAAGCTGCTTGCAATCTTCATACGCTCCTTTGTCCATTTCGGATTCAAATTTCATGGAGGTGGTTTTGTCGAAGGCCTTTCCAACCTCGTCCTGAGCTAGTTTGATGGAGTATTTAAGCAGATCTTTTGGTTGTGCATTGGGGTCATTCTTAACAGCATCGCCAAGGGAGCTTTCGCATTTGTCCTTATATTCTGCAGCTTCGCATATTACTTTCACAATCTTTGATGAAGCTTCCAATGCTTTGGTATTGGTGGAGGCCGAGGCGGAAGCAGAGGTGGTGGTAGGCTGATGACTCGGCTTGGACGGTGACTTGCCGTGGTCACTCCCACCTCCACCGGAGGACTTGGAATTGAGTCCAACGTAGGCCGCAGCGCCTATGATGCATACAAGAAGAATGGTGGATACTAGACCGATGAGGATTCTCTTCTGGATCTTTTTTCTCCTCTCCTGTCGTCTCCGTTCGTTTATGATATCGAAATCTTGGAATGCCATTGTCGGAATTGTTGGTAGTCCAGGTCTAAGGCAGAGGGAGGCTCTGCCTTAGGTTCAAGCCAAGAAAGGGAAGGTGAGAGAGGGATAGTGAGTGGAAGAGAAGCAAGCAGGGTTTAATTTTAGGCCTTCCTTGTTCATGTTTCATTGTTTGAGCCATTTTGGAACCTCACTAGCATTTGTTTGAAGGGAGAGTAGGAAGGTCTGGATGAGAGACATTTCAGGCATTGCTATTTTCAAGTGTTGGTTTAGGGCTCTTCATTTGCAGCCCTATTTTCTTTCCCCCTTATGACCAACTTAGAAAACGCTTCCCTCCATTTTTCTAAGGGTGAAACTGTTTCTTGTTAAATTATGTATAGAATTTTGTTAAATTAAGTGTGCTTAGTAATTTTTAACACAAATATTATTCAATCATCATTATTTTAATAGTTAACTATATGTAAACTGGTTGTCATAAAATTTTCTAATTTTTCCCATTGTATTAATTGTTATGTTTTGTTATAAACACCAGTATATTTAAAATAATCACATTTGCCATGTCGCCATTTAAATACTTCCTAAATATTTTGTGTATACCACAAAATATTGGACACCATAAAAAAAATTATATATTTCCTATTTTTGATATTTATACTCAAACATATATACAGTGGTTGAAGAGGCGGGGGCTTGGTGTTGTTGAAAAAACTGCCATGTAAAACCTTTATCTTCTTGATCATAAGGCCCTGCATTCACATTAGAATTTGCAACCAAGAAAGGACTCTACATAATGTATTTTATTATTGTACATTGATTACTCTTCTAGCAACTTCTTTAATGCCCTATGCAGGTAGACCACCAAGGATCGGACACAGTAGTGACATTAGTAAAAAGTGAAACAAAATAAAGCTACATTATTTGCTTAAATACCATCATCATAAGGAAAAGAAGTAGACCCAAGCCAAGCATCACCAGTGATGAACTCTGAAACCGTGAAGTTATAGGCATCATTGTAATTCATCACATGGTAGCCAACCCAATTTACACGTCCATTTGTTCTTGAACCAGGTCCATAATTCTCAAACTCTCCATAATACAAAGTATCCAAGCCTTGATCATCATCACTATTAGACCATTTTGACCAACCCTTTGGGTCAATGAAGTCATCAATGTATGACTCGAGATAAACAACTCTTGAATAAACCCTCCATGGCCTACCAAGGTAGCTCTTAATGGTAGTGCTAGAGTTTGAAGCTGCATACAAATCAGTTGTGGCTATAATTGAGCAGTTTTGGATCGAGATTCCGGTGTCCTCGTCTGGCGTATCTCTTGATTGTGCCGTTATCACAGTGAATTGGCCAGGCAATGGCTTTCTTGAAACAATGTTACATTCTTGTAGGACTACGGCGGCGTTACCGAATATGAAATCTATGGTTCCGTAAATGTCGCATTCTCTGTAGAATTGTCTGAAGGAGTGAACATAGAGCGTGTCTTGGTAACCATAAATGGAACACCGGTAGAAAGCGGTTAAATCTGCGTTTACTCTTAGTGCAACTGCTTGACGCTTCTCAGGACCTGCACTGTTCTCAAAAGCTATGTCACGTGCTAGAAAGCCATCACCAGATACAGCTGGAAAAGGAGAAACAAGAGCAAATGTATAATCAGTCAATTTGTCATTTTATTTTGTTGCTTAATTCTATGACAAAAATAAGAGAGAAATTGCCTAACAAGAAGCACAAAATACAATGTTTTGTCTTATCTTCTGCTATGCTTCCACTATCCATTGTGCTTCCAGTGATAAAATACATTGTTCACTTTGCAAATTCAGTATATGCATAGCCATAGTTAAATGCATCTTGATGTAAAATAAAAATTTTAGATGGATATAAAAATCAGTTATCAAATAGTTACTATTTATTTATATAGAAATATATACGTTATTTAATTCAGTTTTAGTATATATTTTTTATATAAATAAATAATTTGTTATCTGTTTACATGTAACATAATTAGATATAACATTATAGATAGTTTTAAAACTAAAGGAGTAACAAATAAATTGCACTTAGATAATGCCTGTAAGTCAGAACCTTTGAAGTTACCAATTGGAGCCATTAATTTTCATAAGATGATTCATTAAATTCAAAAACATGTCCAATCCAGTAACTTTTTTCTCTTATTGTTCTACCATGTGTCTCTGCTATCAAGAACAAATCAATTGCACGGAATACGGAACTAATGCCAGTAACCAAAGATAAAGAAAACTAGAAAAGCCTGTGACTCTTCTTAAAGCATCCGGCACTAGCAGAATATTTTATGATGAAAATTATATACATTTTTTATATATTTTTTAATATACTATTTATATAAATTTATACCAACATCATTTCTCATATTTTCTTGCCGAGCAAGATTAAAATTATTGACGAAAAGTACCACATAATATACATTCACATAAGTTTTCATAATAAAGGAACACACAAATGAGGCCTGAATAGTGAATACATAACACTAACAAATAACAGCTACAGTCTACAATCACAATCACCAGTGAAGATGACCCATTAATTATTCATACAAAATATATCGATTTAGATAATTTAGTCTTAAGATATTAAAAAAAATTATAGGGCAAAATGTAATTAAAAAAAATTTCAAAATCTAACTTAGTAAAAGCTCATTTTTTATAAGTTTTCTTAGCCTGGTCTTATTTGTTAACCTACTATAATGTTAGCTTATATTAATTTCCTAGCATTACTTTAGTTTCTAATAGATTTTTTTGAGTAAAGTATCGTTTTTGTTTCCAATGTTTGGGGCAAATTCTATTTGTGTACCTACCGTTTAAATCGTCATATTTATATCCCTAACGTTTGTAAAAGTGATTCAATGTTATCCTGCCGTCAAGTACACATCATGAGTGCTTTAATTTGAGTTTTAAAAATCTCTTCTTAAAGTTAGAATACAAATGTCTGGGATAAAATCAATGATCTACTCCGAAAAATAGCTCATCAAATGTTGAAACTAATTCCTACAACATTTACATAATTCATTTTTCTAGGAACATAATTGAATCTAAACACAAATAGTGGGTATAATATTAAAATCGAACACATCCAAGTGAGACTTAATTGAGAATGAACACATCTAAGTGAGAATAATTGAAAAATATAATCTGATTTGTTAGTATAATTGATAGTAGGATAACATTGAATCACTTTTACAAACGTTAGGGATATAAATAAGACGATTTAAACGTTAGGGACACAAATAAGACTTACCTCAAACGTTAGGACAAAAACGATACTTTACTCAAGATTTTTTTCTTCGACATTCATTGCCGATGAGAAAATCACCTAAAAGGTTCCACAAGAACAGAATTGTTGGTCAAGAAACCATCCCAATATACATTTCTAGGATTCGAATTCCTTGTTTAATGTTTAAGAGACACAGTTGAATGACAACGCTGCTACACCTCTTAGCTTTCTAATAGATAATATTGTATTTAAAATTGAAGTAAACTAGAAACATAAATTACAAAAAAATTATAAGTGCACATTAAAAGTCAGCCACCACATCAATTATTCG
>NC_029787.2:72835582-72864891 GCF_000816755.2 Arachis ipaensis
ATTTACTTATTATGTACTATAATTATATGATCTTGATATAATTTAAAATTGTAATATTGAAAAAAATTAAGAATTAAATCCAAATTTGTTTTACAAAATGTGAATGATAGAGAGGAGAAAGCAAGAAAAAGGGATACAAAGACTTCACCTAGAGTTGCAGATCTGAAAGTGGTCCATCCATCACCACCACTTCTGCTACCAGTAATGAGAGTGACGTCACTTCCATCTCCAACAAGAACAATGTTAGGCTTACAACTTGGGATCTCAACATTTTCCTCATAAACCCCTTCTTTCACATAGATTACCGTCCTCACATAGCTGTTATTGGGAGCAAAGTTTATTGCATCAGAAACAGTGCTGAAGTTCCCTGTTCCATCTTTCGCCACAACAATCACCTCGTTTGGATCATACTGCTCCCCATCTTCCAAGCTTTTCTTCATGAATCCGCCATCGTTGTCGTCATTTCCTGGATTAGAAAGCATTGAGAGGGAATTACTCACGTGCTTGTAAGTGTTAATAACGGAGTTTACCAGTTTTTGTTTCATGGTTCCGGAAGCAGAGTCTAGGCCTTCTAGACAAGTGTTCTTGTTTGTGAGTGCTGCACTGAGGAAGGTTCTAGCATCACGCAATTTTCTTGAGTTCTGGGAGTTACGAACCCCGGAGAGTGATCTCTTTAGAGATGTTAAAGTTGATTGGTGAAGCTCCTTGCAGTCTTGGATTGAACCCTTTTGTTTCTCTCTGATGTTTGAGTTTGAGGCACCAACGCTTTGGAAAAGTGTTGATAGCTTTGTGGCTTCCGAAATTGCGACTTGTAGGGAGTGAAGGAGGTAGGTAATGATGTTTGGACTTATGTTTATTGAGATTGAAAGCTTCAGTGATTCGAAGCATGTTTCTGGGTAAGGGGTGGTTTTGCAGAAAGATCTTAAGGAAGAAAGGTTGGTGTGAAATAGTGTTGAGGAATTTGAAGAGTTAACAGCAGCATAAGCATGTGATGAGGAGAAGAATAAAAAGAGTGTGAGAGAAAAGAGGAAGGTGAGTTTATGAGAGGTGGAAGCCATGGAATAATGATGTTCACGGAACGAACTCGTGAATGATGAGAAGGAAGCAGAGTATCTGAATCCCTTTAAATAATTGGTGATAGTGAATACTGAACAGAATCTAAAGCAACACGGGCTTTGAACTTCATGTGTTTGATTATACATATACGACAATGGCATTAAATCAAATAGCTAAACACACGGACAATAATGTCATGGACTTTTGTAGTTTGAAAAAGTAGAGGTAGACAATGAGAATATTAAATAATATGAATAATGGATATGTTAAATGTTTAATTTAATAGGTATTTAGATGATTATGTTTATTATTTTTAATTAGATGATTATTTTTTTTGATTCGATTTACTCACGCACAATTAACAATGGGTGCATATTTAATTTATTAGGTGTGCAGATAATTATCCTAATAGTAAGATTTAGAGAATAATTTAGGAATAAAGTGTTTTTTTATTTTATTGGAAGTGGAGTGTTTTTCTACACCTCTTTTTTCTTTATATATATATATATTTGGTGGAGTGAAGATATTTGTTGTTAAAAGGTTCGTTTAGGTGTTTCCCAAGTCCCAACACTATATATAATATAAGAGTGAGAGTTAAGGTATTATATTAAGCTTCAACAATCATAATATAAGTAATAATAATGGTTTACCTATACTTTTTCTTAAAAAAAAATAATTCGTAACGTAGATAGTATAAAATTTACACAATTTGCTCAAATTCGAAGAACCGAAAAGAAAAAAAGTAATACGTGATGTAGATAGTCATTTAGAATTTGTTTGTTTCATTTAAGTATTGTCTTTTTCTTTTCTATCGTTATATCTAAAAAAAATGACTCGTACTAATGGAAGAAAAGTAGGTAAGCAAAAGATGCTGCATTGTTTAATTGGGAGCTAAAATATGAAATGAAATGGGAAAATATATTTCCTTCCCCTATTTCCGTGAAATCCTTTATAGTATTAATTGGCTCAATTTCAAACATATCGTTAATTGTTGAAGGAAGCTGGAGATTTAACAAGTGAATCAATTCAATAATGTGGAATTGCAAAAGAAAAAATAAAAATTAACTATCTCCATCAACGCTATTTGGTTTGCACTCTTATGTAAGAAAAAACATTTTTCAACTAAAATAGAGGCAAATTATGAGGAACTAAAAATTCTTGGAAGATTTTGTAAAATAGCATATATGTCTCTGAAAGAAATTAACTTTAGACAAGAAGACATTGATTGCCTGTCGGGTCATTTCTGTTATTTGGATTTTGGAGCTAATAATGGAAATAAGGCAGGGCAAGCATGGTGCGCAACAGCTGCACATTAAACAGAAAATGAAGGACCTCAAAGCAGAAAAATAGATCTTTTTAATTTTTTTTTAGTTATTTTATAAAGTATGATATTTTACCATATATTTTTTAAACGATATAAAAAAAACAATAAAAAATCACATTTTACAAAACAATTATAAAAAATAAGAGAATCTATTTTTTTAATTTAGTGTTTAGCTCAACCATTAAACTTCGATATTCTAATGACAATATATAGTCCAATTAATTTCATATTAGTGGTTTTCGTTCTTGTTTTTTTGTTTTTTTTCTGATTTTCATCATTACTATAATAAAAAGTTTGGTTTAAAAAATTGAATATAAAGAGGTAAAAATGTGTTAATTTCATAAAATGACATGCTATATTATTCATAAAAAATTTGTTCTATGTCGTTGTGAATAAAAAATACCATTTAGATTTGCTAAAAACATATTATTCATAAAATACTCACTAAGTAATAGTAATTTATGAACAAAATAAAATTGTGTAACAAATTAAATATATCATAAGTATAATCTTAAAGTTAATATTTAAATAATAATTATAAAATCTTACGATATGTGATCTTTTATAAGAAAATTACAATGAAAAAGTAGACTTAATATATCACGATTATATATAAAATAACACACATTTGTGCTAAACTTTAGAGAAATAATAGGGTTTAAGGGCCAATGCTTTTGGACTGAGACCATATTTTTATACTATTAAGATTTTATAATAAAATTATTACTTAATGATTAGAGTGTTAAATATAACAAAGTAGATTAATTACACGACCTACACGTATTGCAGGAACCAGAAAATAGCAAGCAGTGCGGCGAAGGGAAAAAACAAAAGTCCACAAATTCAGAGGGAGACGGGGGGAGAAAGTTCTGGGAAGTTTGAAACTCTTGGGGCAACAAAGCAGATTACGGATGATATGAAACAAAAGTGCTACATCTGGGGGACGAGACTGAAGGAAGACGCAGATGACAATACTAACGAGTATGAGGAGATGTGCACTCTCGTTGCCCAAGATGAATATATTTTGATGAGAATGCACCTTGCATCCCTCCAGGCAAAAAGTGATATAGAATCTCAGGTAATATTAGAATAACATTAATGTTTTTACACCAAAGTCAACTGCAATGTTTATTAATGTAAAATTGATTTCGGCATATATTTCTAGATTGTATCTGCCATCTGCCTCATCCTCAACCAGAAAAATGAAAAGAGGTTTCAAGAACAAATATACTGTTTCCCCCTGATATTGTGGTAAGTGTTACTTCTTCGATGTTTGGGTGTATTTTCTGTATTGAATTGGGTGTATTTTTTACGTTCGATTGGGTGTAAGTTGTGTATTTTCAGTATTTCATTTCTTGTTTCGCAATTCTTGCAGAGCATGGCACTTTCGGATCACCCAGATGGGGAATTCATATCACTGAAAATGAATAAGGAATTCAGGGTGGAAGACTACCCGAGTTTTATTCCCTTCATAGATAGAAAAAAATTAACTTCTCATCCATATGTAAGTTTTCGTTTGCTAAATTTGTTAGTACGCTTATTTACTTATATGCCAAATAAAATAACGCACTGTTGAAATGTGGCAATCCTTCAGATTTTTGCACCTGTTTGCCACTCGGGACATTGGTGGTTATGGCTGATAAATACAACGAAGCGGAAATGTCATATACTTGACCCGCTACACAAAAAAGCTCCAAGCGATGAGAGAAAGAAGATTAATAAATTCACTGTAAGTTGCCTCTGTCTTCTTTACTTTAATAGATAGGTCTATTTCGTTAGTTGTGTTGGGTGTATGTTGTCCATTCAGTTGAGTGTATCTTGTGCATTCAATCAGGTGTATTAATGATTTGTTTTGGTATTTAAGGGATATGTATTTTCAAGATTGAGAGCATATGCCGGTGGGGAACCTCTTCAGAAAGACGAGAAGGAGAAGGAAATTAAAGCATCATATGTTAAAATATCAGGCCAAAAAACAAGGTATAAATTTGTGACTCTGAACATTAAACTTTCGTAAATGAGATTTGTAATTTATTTTCTTTGTTTTCAGCTATGACTGCGCTATCTACGTTATGAAGTGGCTTGAGTTAATTGAGCCGGAAAACATTAAAAAGGGGAAGTATGAATGGGATAATTGGCCACAGGTAACTGTCTTTAGAACTATATAACTCTGTATTACTTTACTGAATTAATATTGCTGTTTAAACAGAATATACTTTTTAATTGTAGGAGGAGGTGGACCACTATAGAGTGGAGTATGCTTCCCGGATACTATTCAGTGAGATGAATAAATAGAGAGATCGGGCAATTAGAGAGAGTAGTGCTATAAGGCTGTCGAAGCCATCCTCTGTATTATTGAGTCCGTTTTGTCAGATAAATTCTGCTGATATAGAAACTACGTAATCCAACTGCTGGGTAGTTTGTAAATTGAACAAATGATGTAAATATTTGCCATTTATCAACAACTTCTATTCCATGTATATTTTTTTGCATAGTTAAACTATCTGTACTGTTAAACTGTCTGTGCTGTATTCAAAAGCTGTATTACAGGTGGTAAAATATGAAGGAAAAAATCAAGGCATATATAAACGCAAATTATAAACTGTTACACCCAACGCACGTCGTGGCTGCTCTTGATGTGTGTGTATCGCCTCTTTACCTTCTTGCTCCATCGTTCCAATATATATCTAGGTGACACTTGGCTTACTTGTTCGAAGCTTAACACGCTTAGTGCGTGACGGCACAGTATCCTTCTCGACTTGAATAATAAGCATTGGCATTTTACCTCGGCTGCAACTGAGTCGTAAGTAACCACAAACTTGTTGAATATTGAGCTGAAAACTCGTTCTCCGACTTCGTATACTGAATAGCCTAGAGCGGAATTCTTTAATCTGGTGATGCAATTCGCCTTTCCTCTGAATTGCGCTTGGACTTTCCTAAGCTTTGCATGAGTGTACGCCTCTTGAAACTGAGCTTCAATGGAGGATTTGGTTGCACACGGTATGACCGTATGAAAATCTGCAGCATCTGATTCTCTCTCTGCTTGCTCCTTGCTTCCGAGACAATTATCGTATTGTTTGACGAACTGAATAAGCGAGCTGTTCCGGGTGATATACTTGTTAAAAAACGAATGCATGCTCTCGCTCCTTTGGGTGCTTCTCATCCCTGCCCAGAAGTGGTGATCCAGATAGATAGGAACCCATATGTGACGGTCTTCGTACAGATCTGCATAGTACACCCAAACACAGACTGTAAATACACCCGAGAGAACATGCAATATACACCTCTGCTGCAGATTTTAAAAAGACATTACCTGAAAGCCACTTGTTGTCCGCAAGACCAAAATTCAGCAGAAAATCTTTCCAATTCCTATCGAATGAGTCTTTGCTATGAGAGTTCCAAACAACTTGGCTCATTTCTTGTTCAATATCGGCATGTCCCTTGTACCCGTTTAATTTGCTTGGAATCTTCTTCATGATGTGCCAAATACACCAACGGTGAATTGTCGTTGGTATACAGGCCTCTAAAGCCCTTTTCATTGATGTGCACTGATCGGTGAGAAACCCTTTCGGAGCGTTTCCTCCCATGCAACGAAGCCAGCATTGAAATAACCATTTGAATGATTCAATTTCTTCGTTCTTCATCAAAGAGCATCCGAGAAGTGTTGACTGACCGTGGTGATTCACCCCGACAAAAGAACCACAGACCAAATTATACCTGAAACAAATTACCATGGTCTAGAATGCAAAATCATTAGTTACACCCCAACAAATGCTTCGCATACACCCAATGAAACAGCCAATATACACCTCTGCTGCGGATTCGTAAAAATAAATTAATTTAGCATCATAAACAGGGGCAGTTTGTTATCTGTTTGTATTTTAGGTGGTGTCGAATGAAATGACGTCTCCGAAATACTCAAAGGCGGCTCTGCTTCTTGCATCGGCCCAAAAAGCTAGCTTAATCGATTGATCCTCTTCGAGTTGGAGCTCAAAAAAGAAATTCTGATTCTTCTCTTTCATTCTTAACAAATATTTCCCGAATTCCTTTGCATCTTCTTGTTTGGAAACATTCCGCACTTCCCTGGTAATGTAATTCCTCACGTCCTTTTCGATAAAATTTAACTCGCGGTGACCCCCGACAGCCGCAACAAATGATTGGTATGTTTTGCTTGGTATGTTGTGCTGTTTGAGCATCTCTGCTTTGCTTGGACAGCAGGGGTGTGAATGATCGAGCACAACCTTTGAAATGATCCAAGCACCGACATCCTTCAATTTGTGTATATAAATTCTTGCAGGACAGTTTAAACCGGCTGTCGGATTGGTCTTCTCGGTCGGAGATATTTTAGATTTCCATTTTCCCTCTCTGCTACATGTAATCAGTTGATTCTTAATCTCGTTTCCCTTCCTATTTGTGCACCGAACTCTTGTAGAGAAACCTGTAGCCTTGGCGTAGTTCCTGTAAAATTTTCCAGCATCTTCAAGGGTGGTAAAGGTCATTCCAACCTTCGGAACAAGCTCGTCATCAACAACCGAGAGAGGTTGCACAATACACCGTGTCAGAAACTGTGAATACACCCAATCATGCCTAATATGATACAGCCAAACCGCAACAACTCAACTACACAATGACCTTTAAAGCCATAAACTGTAAATACACAGGCTGCAGAATACACCATGTCAAAAACTAAAAACACACCTAATCATGTCTGATATAATACACCTGAACAACAACAACTCAATTAAAATAACAAAACCAGTAGTGTAGATACACCCACACTTCTAGCAAAAATACACCCAAAAAAAGACCTGATCTACACCCGAGCGTCTGCTATAAATTCCAGGTAATTAATCACAACTAATACATTGAATCAACAGATTCATGTTAACGTGTTAGTTTCACAGTCAATGTTCAGCAATTTTTCAACTACACAATGCTATACAAATTACTGAAAGAAAATTCATTATGTAAATCAAACCTCAAGAACTTCGTTAGATTCAAATTCATAATCCACTTCGCCTGGATTCAGCTGACAATCTGAGGTGGAATGATCCATTATCTTCAAAACGAGTTCAAACTTTGATTTCAGGAAACAACAAATCAAAATAGAAAACGAAGCTCGAGTTGCAGAGAGAGAAAAAAGTAACGTAAACGAAGAACATACCAGTGAGAAAAGGAGAGGAAAAGAACGATGGAGAAGAACGAGGGAAGACGCGCGAGAAGAAGAACAACCAAATCTCAAAATAACGAAAACGAAGAAGGAAACAAATATTTTAAATTTGGTAGTTAGATATACGCGAGATCTTATATAGCGCGTGTAATCAACGTATGTGGAGCAGCGCGTATTTTAGTTTTATTGTTTAATGAACTTGTAAAGCATACAAGCCCTTATGCAGAGCTTTTCCGTTGTTATTAATGAGAGAATATAACATAATTTGGCAAGATCTTTTTTTTCACCATTTTTTTAAAGATATGTCTTCTTAATTTGTGTTTTAGGCGTTTTGTCTCATTTTAAGATTAAATTTCTTATCTAAATGCATATATTATTAGATTATATTTTTTGTGATAGTGTAATATTATTGGTATTCTAATTTTTTTTTGTCCTGTTATTAACAAAATCAACTTTTTTCTGCTAACATAATTCTTTAGCTTCTTATGGTGGTAAGTGGTAACATGTCTTCATGTTTATTTTGTTTGTTTGATTGTTGTATTTCATTAAATCTGTAACTAATACCAATAAGAGTAAAACTCCAGTTAAAAGAGTTGTTGAGTGATGAATTATTAATTTAGGACAGGATTGATTCTGGGTTCATAATCAATTTTTCCATAACTACAAGTACTAGAAGTGCAAATTAAAAAAAAAAAGTGCAGTTTATAGTCGAAGTAAAAAAAAGTGACTTCTTAAAATTATATTAATTTCACATATTTAAAAAAACATGAAATAGTGAGTTATTATTAGGTGTTTAGCGATGTGAATTAGTAGTATTTATAGTACGCAATAAAATTAAACTATAAAATTTAGTAAGATTGTAGTATTTTAAAACACTTAAATCAAATTGATTGCAGTATTTGTAGTAGCCAATGAAAATGGATTATGAAATTAGACAATGAAAATGGAATTATAATATATTAAGTTTGCTTATATTTTTCATATGATTAGGATCAACTCTATTAATCAGAAAATCCGTGCTATAATAATGACTTTACAAAAATCAGTTTTGTGGGAAAAACCTGAGGTAAATTATGAAACATGCAAAAATTTAATTTTATTTATACCCCGATAACAGTATTCTTGGGAATTTAGAAAATATCTATTATGAAGAAAGTAGATATCAAAGGTTAAATTCATGAATATTACTTAAAAGAATAATTGCGATACATATAAGTTTTCATTAAATGAAAATAACTTTTTTTTCTCTTGCAACATAATCTAATGCAAGCTCATAGTCTTTTTATTTGGGATATGCCTAAAATGAACACAATAATTATGTATTTATTGGATGTGCTATATTTATATAGATCATTAGATTTTGTTAGATAAAAATCAAATGCTAATATAAAAGGAGAGCATTTGATAGACTCTAATAAATACAGAATATTCTAATACATAAATAAATATTTTAAATGACAACACTTTAATATACAATTCTTTAAATGGCAACAGAATTTTTTATTCTTAAATAATTAAATATAAAACATGTAAATACAAAAAATATGAGAGTTGGGTGACCAAATTCAACATCAATTCTAAGTTTGGTGTTGGGCAGCCATCAACAAGCTCTAAGCACAAAGGTACTAAGAAGAAAGTACCTAAAGGCTGGAGAGATAAAAAAGTCCCAACTGAAGGCCTCTCACCTAGCATGAGAGTTGTCTTCACTAAGACACCAGTCTTACCACATACAGTGAGTCGTGTCTTATCTCTAGAGCATGTGGAGCTCATTCATGAGAAGACAGAAAGAAAATTTACTGTAAGGGGCGAAAATCTGAGCCCCTACTCACCTCCATAAGGAGCTAACCGTTAAGCTAATGACGTTAAAGAAGCGCTTGTTGGGAGGCAACCCAACCTTACTCAACTATGTTTATTTTCCTTCATTTTATTTTTTTCTTTTAGGGTAATGATCATATGCATCAGTCAGAATAGAAACAGAATTTCACAATAGTGAAAACAGAATACTCTGGATGGAGTGTTAAAGTTGAACGCCAGCCAGGGAGCTTTCCCTGGGCGTTCAAATGCCAATGCAGAGAAGCAGGGAATCTGGATTCCCTAGCCTCTCAGGACCTGTGGGTCCCACAACATCTTTCACCTACCCCACTTAATCCCACCTACTTTCACACTTTTCATACACACTTCCCTATAAACCCTAGCCCAATCACATCCATACCATTTTTCAAACCATCATAACTCCCATCTACCCCCACCCACTTCAAAATCAAATTTTTCACTCAAAACCCACCCTATGGCCGAAACCTTACCTATCCACTCCTATAAATACCCCTCTTCATAACCCTTCATACACACACCTCTCATACCCTCATACACCTCACAAGGCCGAGCCCTCTCTCTCCCTCTCTATCCCTATATTTTCTTCTCCTTCTACTCCATTCTTCTATTCTCTTTAATTTTGCTCGAGGACGAGCAAAGTTTTAAGTTTGGTGTGGGAAAAGCATAAATTTTTTCTTTCCATTACCATTCATGGCACCCAAGGTTGGAGACTCCTCTAGAAAGAGGAAAGGAAAGGCAGTAACCAATCTCTCTGAATTTTGAAAGATGGAGAGATTTATCACCAAAGCCCACCAAGACCACTTCTATGAAGTAGTGGCAGAGAAGAAAGTGATCCCTGAGGTCCCTTTCAAGCTCAAGAAGAATGAGTATCCGGAAGTCCGAAGAGAGATCTGGAGAAGAGGTTGGAAAGTCCTAACCAATCCCATTCAGGATGTTAGGATTCTCATGGTGCAAGAGTTCTATGCTAATGTATGGGTTACCAAAAACCATGACACTAGTGTGAACCCAAATCCAAGGAATTGGATCACCATGGTCCGAGGAAAAATCTTAGATTTCAGCTCGAAAAGTGTGAGGTTGGCATTCAACTTGCCTCTAATGCAAGGATATTCTCATCCTTACACTAGGAGAGTTAACTTTGATTAGAGATTGGATCAAGTGCTCTCAGATATCTGTGTGGAAGGAACATAGTGGAAAAGAAATTTCCAAGGCAAGCCCATTCAACTAAGAAGGGCTGACCTTAAGCCCATAGCTAGAGGATGGTTGGAATTCATCCAACGTTCCATCATTCCTACTAGCAATCGGACAGAAGTGACTGTTGACAGAGCCATCATGATCCATTGCATCATGATTGGAACTCAGGTGGAAGTACATGAGGTGATTCCTCAAGAAATGTACAAGGTAGCTGAGAAGTTTCACACCAATGCCAGGTTGGCATTCCCACACCTCATCTGTCACCTATGCATTCTGTTGGAATTGTCATAAATGGAGATGTATCCATTGGGGAGGATAAATCCATCATTAAGAAGCGGATGGAGCAAACCAGAGAGCATGCACAAGAGCCTGTGCATCCGCCTCATCATGAGATCCCTGAGATGCCTCAAGGGATGTATTTTCCTCCCCAAAGCTATTAGGATCAATGACAAACTTCTCTTGGAGAATTGAGCATTAACATGGAGTAATTGAGGTGGAGCATCAAGAGCATGCTACCACCCTCAATGAAATAAGAGAAGACCAAAGAGCCATAAGGGAAGACTAAAGGACTATGGGGGAAGAGCAACAAAGGTAAAGGGATGACATAGAAGAGATCAAGCATCACATTGGATCCTCAAAGAGGAGTACTAGACGCCACCATTAAAGGTGGATTCGTTCTCTTTACACCCCTTTCCTGTTATTTTTCTATTTTCTGTCTGTTTATTTATTTGTTCTCTTGTTCTAGTTGCATGATCATTTGTATTTATGCCTTAAAGATGTAAAATGTTTCAATATATCTCTCACCTTATTTAAAAGAAAATTTTTATTGAAAAGAATTGAGAGATGCATGAATGTTTAAAATAAGAATAGTTCAATTATTTTGATGTGGTGTCATTTACTTTTATTTTCTGAATGTATGATTGAACAGTGCATATTTGAAGTTGAAATTTATGAATGTTGGCTCTTGAAAGAATAAGGAAAAAGGAAAAGTATTATTGATAATCTAAAAAATCTAAAAATTGATTCTTGAAGCAAGAAAAAATAGCAAAAATAAAAAGAAAAAGCATGTTGCAAAAGAAAAAAAATTACATATGCATGCGAAAAAGAAAAAAAAATAAAAAGCAGAAAAATTCATTACTGCCCAAAAATGCAGGAAAAGGAGGGCAGATTGAAAAAGTCAGTAACCCTTTAAACCAAAAGGCAAGGGTAAAAGGACCCAAGGCTTTGAGCATCAGTGGATCGGAGGGCCCAAAGGAAATAAAATCCTGGCCTAAGCGGCTCAAACTAAGCTGTCCCTAACCATGTGCTTGTGACGTGAATGTGTCAAGTGAAAAGTTTGAGACTGAGCGGTTAAAGTCGTGGTCCAAAGCAAAAAGAGTGTGCTTAAGAACTATGGACACCTCTATCTGGAGACTCTAGCAAAGCTGAGTGACAATCTGAAAAGGTTCACCCAGTTAAAGTGTCTGTGGCATTATTGTATCCGGTGGTAATATTGGAAGACAAGGTGCTTAGGGTCACGGCCAAAACTCTGAAAGCTGTGTTCAAGAATAAAAATAAGCTTAACTTGGAGACTCAATAATATCATCTGAATTCTAAGTTCCTAAAGATGCCAACCATTCTGAGTTTCAATGGATAGTGAGATGCCAAAACTATTCAGAAGCAAAAAGCTACTAAGTCCCGCTCATCTAATTATAACTAAGCTCATTTGAAACTTACAAATTTATAGTATCTTAATTTTCTTTTTTTATCCTATTGTATTTTTAAGTTTCTTGGAGACAAGCAACAATTTAAGTTTGGTGTTTTGATGAGCGGATATTTTATACGCTTTTTGTCATCATTTTCATATAGTTTTTAGTATGTTTCATTTAGTTTTTATTAAGTTTTTATAGGTTTTAGTATTAAATTTACATTTTGGATTCTACTATCAGTTTTTGTGTTTTTAAACAACTTCAGATATTTTCTGGCTAAAATTAAGGAGTTGGAGCAGAAGTCTGATTCAGAGACAGAGAAAGCACTTCAGATGTTGTCCGGATCTGACCTCCTTGCACTCGGAAGCAGATCTGACCTGCTTGTATTCGGAAGAGATTTTCTAGAGCTACAGAAGTTCAAATGGAGCTCTCTTAACGGATATGGAAAGCTGACTTCCATAGCTTTCCATAAATATATAATAGTCTATACTTTGCTTCAGATTAGAAGGCCCAAAACTGGCGTCCAACGCCAGCTTTCTGCCCCTTTCCAGGCATCCAGCGCCCAAAGAGTAGAGCCCAGCGTCCAAATGCCCAAAGAGGACCCCCTAACTGGCGTTCTGATGCCAGGGCATCTTAGCCTAGTTTTACTAATCTTTTTTCTTTATTTTTAACAGGTTTTATACACTTTCTTGAGCAAGTAAGCCATTTGGGTAGAATTTCATGTGTACTTAGATTCAATCAATCATGAGTATATTGATGCATTTTCATGAGGTTTTGTACTAAAATTGCTTATGTCAAGGATAAGAAGAAGTCTCATGATTTTAGCGTAGCCTTGATGCATTTGTTGATTGATGATAGGTGACCAAAAGGCTTGGAGGAAGGTTGAAGAAAGGGGATGGCAGGAATGAAAATGAAGGCTACATTGAGAAGATTACGTTTGAGTTCACGTTTGCCTCAAACGTGAATTCAAACGTGGATAACAGCAAAGCCACCTGGGAAGAGCTCACGTTGGCTTAAGAAGCACCCTGGGAAGAAGTAACGTTTGCGCCAATGTTTGCCTCAAACGTGAGGTCAAACGTTGGCTTAAGAAACACCCTGGGAAGAAGTAACGTTTGCGCCAACATTTGCCTCAAACGTATGGTCAAACGTTGGATTAAGAAATACCCTAGAGGAGCTAACGTTTGCGCCAACGTTTGCCTCAAACGTGAGGTCAAACGTTGGCTGAAAATTGCCTTGGGAGAGGATCACGTTTGAGCTCACGTTTGAGCTCAAACGTGAACTCAAACGTGAGTGATAGCAACCGGCCGTTCTGCGTAATGCCATTACACGAAGACGTTTGAGCTAACGTTTGCTCAAACGTTGACTCAAACGTGAATGATCCAAAGTCCATAGTGCAAACGGATTTCTTCTCAAGACCAAGAGCAATCAACAGAGGCCATCTTCAACCCAATTTCATCAAGGCCAAGGGCCCAAATTGAAGGCTTAATGATCATTAGAAGAAAGTGTATAAATAGCTTAGGATTTAAGTTTTAAGGGAGCTTTTTCTTTTGAGAGATGTTTTTTACTAGACTTCAGTGGAAAGCTTAATTTTATTGTTGTTCTTGAGTGGAGAATTGAATTCTCTGGGTTTTCTTGTCTTCTTGCTTTTACATACTTTACTTCTTGTCTTGGATCTTGAGTGGAGAATTGAAAAAATTCTGTTTCAATCTCACCTTGAGATCTTTTTGTTTATATTTTTTCTGCATAATTCTAGAAACTGAGATTTGAATCCAAATTCCATTTACTGCTTTCATCTTCTACGTCTCTTGCAATTTACTCTTCTACTTTTTTTTGCAATTGTTCTTAGTTGGATCAAGGAAGGAATTGAGATCTAGACTTATTTTCTAGTCTCCTCCACCCCTGAGATCTTCAACTTTCTTTTAGTTATTGCAATTAAGCTATATTTCACTTTCTGTTTGTCTTCTCAAGCAATTATTCTTCTCTTGTTTAGATCTGTTGCAATTTAATTCATCCTTTACTTCTCTGTTTAATGCCATTTTACTTTCTCTTGTTTAATTTCTGCAATCCCAACTCCCAAATCCTTTTATTATTCAAGCTATTTATATTTCTTGCACTTTAAGCTTCAGCTATTTACATTTCTTGCAATTTAAGTTTCTGCAATTTATATTACTTGCACTGTAAGATTCAGCTTCTTTACTTTCTTTGCCTTTTAATTTACATTCAATTACCCCTCTCCCTTTAAATTTCATACAATTTAGCTTCTATTGGATACAAATCACTCAAATCAACTCTTGTTCGCTTGACTAAATCACCCACCTAACTAAAATTGCTCAATCCTTCAATCCCTGTGGGATCGACCTCACTCACGTGAGTTATTATTACTTGATGGAACCCGTTACACTTGCCGGTGAATTTTGTGTTGGATCGTTTTCCACACATCAATTTTTTGGCGCCATTGCCGGGGATTGATTAGGTTGACAATGATTAAGTGAGGTGGTGATCTAGATTAAGCATTTTTTTTCTTTTTCTTTGTTTTCAGCTAACACATTAACTGTTTGAATTTTCGCCTAAGCTAACCAAAACTTCACTCTAGCAATAGATTGAAGTGTTATTGGTTTTCTAGTTTTGTGTGTTTCTTGTGTTTTGTTTGTATGTCAGGTACAAGGAGAGCTATACCTACCTTTTGTGAACAAGGCGAAAGAACTCTCAGAAGGATAAGAAGAGAAGCTAGAGGGAAGGCTGTTGTTGGAGAGGAAGATTTTGAGGAGGAATATCACGAGATGGAAGGGGATCCTTCTAATTCCAATCATCCAGAAGGAGGGGTCAATAACAATCCACCACAGAAGAGAGTATTGGCTTCCTACACATTTGCAAATCCTAGACATTGTGGGAGTAGCATTCTTACCCCAAATGTTAATGCAAACAACTTTGAACTGAAGCCACAGCTCATCACTTTGGTTCAAAACAACTGCTCCTATGGAGGAGGACCATTTGAAGACCCAAACCAACACTTATCCACTTTTTTGAGGATTTGTGATACTGTCAAAACCAATGGTGTACATCCTAACATTTACAAGCTACTGTTATTTCCATTTTCCCTTAAAGACAAAGCTACTCAATGGTTGGAATCCTTTCCAAGAGATAGCATCAACAATTGGGAAGATCTAGTGAGCAAGTTCCTTGCCAAATTTTACCCGCCTCAGAGGATTATTAGGTTGAAAACTGAAGTACAAACATTCATACAGATGGATACTGAACCTCTCTATGAGGCATGGGAGAGATACAAGGCTCTAATTAGGAAGTGCCCTCCTGAAATGTTCAATAAATAGGACATATTGCAGAATTTTTATAAAGGCTTGACATTGAAATCTCAAGAGGCTCTGGATCACTCAGCCGGAGGCTCTTTACAACTCATAAAAACTACAGAGGAGGCCCAAAATCTCATTGATATGGTGGCTAACAACCAATATTTCTTTGCTCATCAAAGGCAATGCCAACATCACAAAGGAAAGGAGTGATGGAGTTGGAAGGAGTGGACTCAATCCTAGCTCAAAACAAAATGATGCAGCAGCAAATTCAGCAACAATTTGAGCAAATGGCCAAGAGGATTGATAGCCTCCAAGTTGCAGCAGTAAACATAAGCCATCCATCAACCACATGGGGGCAAGGTGAAGAAGCTTGTGAAGATCAACAACAAGAACAAGTGAATTACATGCACAATCAAGGCTCTGGACACAATGAAATTTATAGTGACACTTACAACCCCTCCTGGAAGAACCACCCCAACCTCAAATGGGGAGACAATCACACTCAGACTCAACAGCCATGGCAAAGGAATTCAACCCAAAACAGTTGAAAAAACACAAACCACAACAACCAGCAGAATAATAACCAAAATACATATAGAAAATCACAAAACACCTACTCCAACTCTAACCATCATCCATCCAATAACCAAGCCACCAATCAAAATACTTACCATCAACCCTCAATATCTCACAACCAACCAATCTCACAAGACTCTCAGAGGATCACCAATTTAGAGATGTTAATGGAGAAAATGATGAAGCACCAAGAGATGACAACAAAGAACCAGGAAGCTTCCATGAAGAATATGTAGAGGCAGATTGGACAGCTTTCCAAGCAAATTGCTATTGAGAGACCATCAAGCTCATTACCAAGCGACAACATTCCTAATCCAAAAGAGGAGTGCAAAGCTATACAGCTAAGGAGTGGGAAGACATTGGTGGACAACAAAGAAGCAACCAAGAAGCCTAAGGAAAGCGACAAAGAACCAATAGAGAAAGAGGAAGCCAACAACAAGGATGTGACAACAGGCAAGCAGACTCAAGAAAAAAAAGAACCAACCAAGGATCACAGGCAGGGAGTGAACTTTACACCTCCATTGCCATATCTCAAAAGATTCAACAAAGAAGCAAAAGATCAACATTTTCATAAGTTCCTTGAGACTTTCAAGAAGTTGGAGATAAACATTCCCTTGGCTGAGGCATTGGAGCAGATGCCTCTATATGCAAAATTCTTGAAAGAGCTTATCAACAAAAAGAAGAGTTGGCAAGAGAAGGAAACAGTGCTTCTCACTGAAGAATGTAGTACCGTGATTCAAGGGAGTATCCCACCAAAGCTCAAAGATCCAGGAATTTTTTTAGTTTTATGTACCATAGGCAAGATGACCTTAGACAAAGCACTCTGTGACCTTGGCGCTAGTATTAATCTGATGCCGTTATCAATGATGAGAAAGCTTGCCATAGAAGAACTCAAACCTACCAGGATGTCTTTGGTAATGGCTGATAGATCAATCAAGACACCCAATGGAATTGTGGAAAATCTCTTAGTAAAGGTGGGAGAGTTTATCTTCCCTGCGGATTTTGTGATTTTGGATACAGAAGAGGAAGGAAACAATTCAATCATCTTGGGAAGGCCATTCTTGGCCACTGCTAGGGCCATTATAGACGTAGAGCAGGGAGAGCTGACCCTCAGAATGCATGATGAAAGCATCACCTTGAATGTCTTTCCAAAGACACAGCTCAGAGATGAAAAGAAAAACTGCATAGAAATTGACAAAGAGGACTTGCAGTGGAAGGAAGGAACTAGCAAGAAAATCACTGATTATTTTCCAACGTAAGAAACAAACAACACTGTAAGGCAAAAGGAGAATGAGACTGTGCAAGGCGAAGAGGGAAACCAAGAAGAAATTAAAGTGTTAACCACTGAGAAGAAAAGCCCCAAGGTGAAGCCTACTGTCAAGGAAGAAGGATTAACAAAAAGAAGAAAGAAAAGCAAGAAAAAGACTCAAAAGGGGTGGAAGAACAAGAAGATCCCAACTGAGGGGTTCTCCAAGGGTGATGAAGTACAGTTGATCTATCAACAGTTGGGAACAAGCCAACAAGCCAATGACTACTACACTATTTGCAAAATACTCTCACTTGAGCATGCTGAAATTGAGCATCAAGGAACAAAAAGGAAGCTCACAGTGAGGGGGGACAAGCTGAGATATTACAGTCATCAACCACCCTAATGGGGGCCAATGTCAAGCTAATGACAATAAAAGAGCGCTTGTTGGGAGGTAACCTAACCTGAGGTAGTTTTCTTTTCATAGCTATTTTAATAAAAAGGTTAATTAGTTTTATCTATATTGCAAGAAGCTAAGTTTGGTGTTGCACACCAAAACAATCTAAGAGAGAATGAAGGATTCTAAGTTTGGTGTTCCACCAAAAACCTCATCATACAACACATTTTCACCTTATGCATAATGCTAGCTTCAAGCAATCAGATAAACTAGTTAACCAATCTGCTGTTTTCTAGTTTTTAGTTCCATAACCTTTAGCAAGGCCAAGAGAGTTCATAATTAGTTAACTTGTTATATCAGAAAAGCAGTGGCAAGGGACTAAGTTTGGTGTTCACACACCAAAGTAAGTTCAAAAGCCCATAAATAAGCTTTGCATACTAACCAGATGCCTTAAGGGCTTGAGAAGCAAGCAACTTTTGAGACTCATACAGGAAAATGGCCAACATTTGGAAACAATCTGCAGTAGGATCCAAAAGAGACACAACATAAGGAAGAATAAAAAGCTGCAACCCAACAGGTTGTATTTACACTTGATCCCTGTTGTTGAGAAATATTTTAATTTTGGGAATTCTTATATGACCTGCTAAAGTGTTCCTCTGGTTGCAAGTGAAATTGTCTATCAAGAATGCTGATCTGCATAATAATTGTCATCCTTCATTACCTTGAATTTTGTTTTGTTCCCCATGTGCCTGAATAAAAGAGAAATATTTGAATTAGAAAGTGAATATCCAATGTTGCAAAAGTATGAATGAAAGTTAGTGGTGGTATTTGTTGATTTAATGCATGACTCATAAAATAAAAGCTGTATAATGACATTTTCCTAGAAGTGTGAACTAGTTTGCTGTTATAAATGCTTGTATCATTAAAATATCCCTTGAGAATGAAATATAACAGAAAGAAAAAGAAAGAGAAGAAGCCTAGAGTGGCAAAGAAAATAAATAATAAGGCTAGGCACTAATAGCTTGGACCCTAGGACACATGCCTGTGGTGTTTTTGTGCTAGGATATGCTTGGACAAGTAAGTTCTAAGGAGTATTTCAAAACTTGGCCACTTAGATCAACTGATTTGGGATTGCTAACTGAAAGTCCACAATAAAGAGCAACCTAGCCACAAAACATTTAGTTATCCAAAGAGATGCTGGGCATCGATGATCCTAGAAAGAAAAGGGTGAGCCATGTGTCTGTGGTAAAGAAATGTTGAGCAAAATTAAGCCAAAGGCTGCTGCAACATTTGCCACTAAGCCTTCAAAGAATAATAAGCTCTCTGAGCAAAACAAAGAAGAAAAAGTTAGCAAGGGAACAAGCAAAAGTAAAGCCTTATAGCAGCAAACTTAGTAAACTTTTGAGGAAACATCTCTTATGTAACAGCAAGCAATAAATGAACCACCATTGTCTGTATAAAAATCCCATGAACTAAATTCAACTATATGCTCAATAAGGATATGCACACTTCTCTGTTTCATGTCATTCTCTCTTATGTTTGATGCTTGCTTGGGGACAAGCAAGATTTAAGTTTGGTGTTGTGATGCCAGGGCAACTTAGCCTAGTTTTACTAGTCTTTTTCCTTTGTTTTTAACAGGTTTTATACACTTTCTTGAGTTACAAGTAAGCCATTTGGGTAGAATTTCATGTGTACTTAGATTCAATCAATCATGAGTAAATTAATGCATTTTCATGAGGTTTTGTGCTAAAATTTCTTATGCCAAGGATAAGAAGAAGTCTCATGATTTTAGCGTAGCTTTGATGCATTTGTTGATTGAGGATAGGTGACCAAAAGGCTTGGAGGAAGGTTGAAGAAAGGGGATGGCAGGAATGGAAATGAAGGCTGCATTGAGAAGATTACGTTTGAGTTCACGTTTGCCTCAAACGTGAACTCAAACGTGGATAACAGCAAAGCCACTTGGGAAGAGCTCACGTTTACGCCAACGTTTGCCTCAAACGTGAGGTCAAACATTGGCTTAAGAAGCACCCTGGGAAGAAGTAACGTTTGTGCCAACGTTTGCCTCAAATGTGAGGTCAAACGTTGGCTTAAGAAATACCCTGGAGGAGCTAACGTTTGCGCCAATGTTTGCCTCAAACGCGAGGTCAAACGTTGGCTAAAAATTGCCTTGGGAGAGGATCACGTTTGACCTCAAACGTGAACTCAAACGTGAGTGACAGCAACCGGCCGTTCTGCATAATGCCATTACACGAAGACGTTTGAGTTAACGTTTGCCTCAAACGTTGACTCAAACGTGAATGATCCAAAGTCCATAGTGCAAACGGATTTCTTCTCAAGACCAAGAGCAATCAACAGAGGCCATCTTCAACCCAATTTCATCAAGGCCAAGGGCCCAAATTGAAGGCTTAATGATCATTAGAAGAAAGTGTATAAATAGCTTAGGATTTAAGTTTTAAGGGAGCTTTTTCTTTTGAGAGATTTTTTTTTACTAGACTTCAGTGGAGAGCTCAATTTTATTGTTGTTCTTGAGTGGAGAATTGAATTCTCTGGGATTTCTTGTCTTCTTGCTTCTACATACTTTACTTCTTGTCTTGGATCTTGAGTGGAGAATTGAAGAAATTCTGTTTCAATCTCACCTTGAGATCTTTTTGTTTATATTTTTTTCTGCATAATTCTAGAAACTGAGATTTGAATCCAAATTCCATTTACTGCTTTCATCTTCTACGTCTCTTGCAATTTACTCTTCTACTTCTTTTTGCAATTGTTCTTGGTTGGATCAAGGAAGGAATTGAGATCTAGACTTATTTTCTAGTCTCCTCCACCCCTGAGATCTTCAACTTTCTTTTAGTTATTTCAATTAAGCTACATTTCACTTTCTGTTTGTCTTCTCAAGCAATTATTCTTCTCTTGTTTAGATCTGTTGCAATTTAATTCATCCTTTACTTCTCTGTTTAATGCCATTTTACTTTCTCTTGTTTAATTTCTGCAATCCCAACTCCCAAATCCTTTTATTATTCAAGCTATTTACATTTCTTGCACTTTAAGCTTCATCTATTTACATTTCTTGCAATTAAGGTTTCTGCAATTTACATTACTTGCACTGTAAGATTCAACTTCTTTACTTTCTTTGCCTTTTAATTTACAGTCAATTACCCCTCTCCCTTTAAATTTTATGCAATTTAGCTTCTATTGGATACAAATCACTCAAATCAACTCTTGTTCGCTTGACTAAATCACCCACCTAACTAAAATTGCTTAATCCTTCAATCCCTGTGGGATCGACCTCACTCACATGAATTATTATTACTTGATGCGACCCGGTACACTTGCCGGTGAGTTTTGTGTTGGATTATTTTTCACACATCACATTCCACACCCAAGAGACCTCATAGCACATGGATCTCATCAAAGTTCAGCCCAAACACTCACTAAGTGGGCCCCAAAAGTGGATTTTAGCACTAAATAGGGTGTTTTACCCTTACTAGTCATCTGTTTAGTATTTATAGTGTATTTTACATAATCATTCAAACAACATACTAGAGGACAGCCATTATTTCGAGTTTTTACTTTGTATTTTACCTTCAGTATGAGTTTCTAAACCTCCCAGGTTGAGGAGAGGAACCCTGCTGAGTCCTATGAATTAATAAAAATATTATTATTTCTCTTCGATATGTGTTTGATTAATTCTAAGATATATATTCATTCTTCATCAATATGAATGCGTTGAAATGGCATAAGGTTATCACATTCTACATGGGTTCAGAGTGCGTCTTTCATCGGACAATGATGAACCTCCAGCTTGAATATACGTCTCTCAGACGGCTAATCCACGACTTCGTTGGGGACTTCTTGAGACATCAGTTCAGCCGATTTACGGGGAGATTAGGGTCTCTATGGTAGAGGCTAGAGCCCAAGGTGCAGCATTCTCTGATCCGAAAGATCCGACCTTGTCTGTAGCGTTTTGAGTAGGATCATTAAAGAGAATGAACTGTACGAGCTGCAATCTCAATCAGAATAGATCTGCACTAAACCTGGGGTTCAAATCTGGAGGAGTATTGGCAGCTGCTCAAACCAGTATCAATCACATATAGCCTGCCATTGAAGAAATCACTCACAAGCAAAGAGAGCAGTAATACTGGAGTTAATTTAGAAAGACAAAGCAACTCCAATCCTTAACTTTATTCCTATCTCTGTTTTTATATTAGACCTTTTTCTTTATTTCTTTTCTGAATAGTTTCCCCTTATCATCAAAACATATAAACCTTTTGATTCTGCCTGACTAAGACCTGCAAGATAACCATAGCTTGCTTCAAACCACAATCCTCGTGGGATCGACCCTGACTCACTCAAGTATTACTTGGATGACTCAATGTACTTGCTGGTACTGCTGTACGAAGGTGTGGGGATTCGTGCGCACCAAATGCTTGGATGAAGAATCAAAGAAATAATAATTAATCTATTACAATTAAATTAAGGATTTTTTATGTTTAATTTCACAATAAGAGCAAAAAATTGGAAGGAACTCTGCTAGGAAGACAATGAAAAATCTCTACAATGTGTACAATGGGCTAATTATTTAGCCCAATAGAGATAAAAAATGAAACCAACCCCACAAATTACCTTAATTTCAAAAACTTCAGATTTTTTTTATCAAAACAACCATCCAAATCCTAATTGAAAACAGTTTTCTCCCAATTTCTTCTCCCTCTCCCAACGACAACCCCCTGGCACATTCTTCACTAACCATCCTACCTCTGTGGCATTTGGAAAATTTGAGATAGATCTAAATCCAACAAACAACCATCCAGGCAATAACCATCCAGCCACCTAGTAAAATGAACATCCAACATTTGTTAATTATATATACTTAAACTAACCATCCTCGTAAGAATTACACAATAACCATCTATCAACCTATTGAACTGAACATCCATCAATGGGCACATGAGGGGAAGGGTTGTGGCTGCGAATGGCGTCGGCACAGCTGGCGGAGGGGGGTTGCAGCGACAAAGGGGATAGAGAGAGAGACCTTGAGTGCCCTATGGAATGCAAAGCCAGGAAGATTGATGTCGATGGACTTTATTCCTAGATTCAAGATTGTGTACAAGTTGTCCACCATGCCAAGGTTAACGTGATCATGATCATGAAAGCCAAAAAAGTTGGTGGTAAAAACCTTGAATGCGAGCTTCCTCATCTCAACCACGAATTCAAAGGGTCTGTCCTTGCTGCTCAATTCATGAAGAATCTTGATGGAAATATCCTCTTTGAGACCAGCATACATGGACAAGGCATCATGGCCAGTCATCGGAGCAGTGGTTAGACAGCGACGGCGCTTGTGCTGGAGTCTTGGCAGCGTCGGACTGGAGAACGAGAAAGTGAAGCAGCGCCAGTGAGAATGGAAGAGAATGGGAGAGACGAAGAGAACTCACATGCGGAGAGGGAGGCGGGTTTACTCTCTCCGTAACTGACCATAATTCCAAATTCTAGTTTTTTTTAATTGAAAAATGGTAATTGTTAATAATTAATTAAATTAATTATTATATGATCTTTTTTTTTGAAAGGCAGGAGCTCAACACAACAAGTGGGGCATAAAAAGAAGACAAACAAACAAACTGAAATAGTTAAAACAAAGCAACCAACGCTAAGAACACTTATAGACATTCCCTTACCATCTTCGGCATTGCCATCAACGATCAAAGGGATCCGCACTTACCCATTCCTTATAGTTCAATAAGGACAGATGGATGATCTCGTCAACCCCTTTTCCTTTATTCTGGAAGATTCTTCTATTTCTTTCTAGCCAAATATTTTAAATAATTGTACAGAAACATACCATCTACCTCTTGCGCTCCACCTTACTAGTTAGTAGCTCAGTCTGGCTTTGAAAATGTTCGTTTAGCGTCCTCGAACATGACCATAGCCTTTTAACAAATGACAACCATGCACGCCAAACCTGCCAAGAAACAAATGGTGACCAAATTCAACATTTTTGTTGCATAACACACAAACAATGTCTTCCTGGTTGACCACCCCAAACCGACTCAGCCTCTCCTTCATATTGAGTATTGACGCTTTCAGTCAACAAAAACCAGACAAATAGTTCTATTCTTGGTAGAACTAGACCTTTCCAGATCCCCCTAGTAAAGTTGTAGCTCGCTATATCCTCCGAAATCATTTCCGCCTGCATCACCTGCACAAAGGAGTTAGTAAAAAATACACCTTGTTTATCAAACTTTCACACAACTCTATCATCTCTGTCAGAAACAAGTTTGACAAGTTTTAAAGTTTGATGCAACTAGTTCACTAAATCTAAATTGAGTAAACTACCATTTCTACCCATGGAAGTTGAAAATGCTGACAAATCTATCCACAAGAGAAGGAAACTACCAAATGTAACCATCAATCCTGAGATCCGTGGAACGAAACTAACCAATCCATATTCCAGCGTTGACTCCATTAGTAAAGACTCTACGTGGCACTTCACGGCGTGACATGGCTTGGGGGGTTTCACACGTGGATATTATAATTACAATTATCTAAAAACATAATTGGATTTTGATTTTTTTTTAAAAAAAAGGAAATTAGAAATGAACAGTTAGCAAAGGTTTTCCATGTTTGCGCATTTCAGAAAACAGAGGGTAGAGCCTTAGGAAGAAATTGTTCATCTTCTACACTCAAAGAAAACCTCCCGTGCCGACGATAATCTCCGTATTGAAGAGAGGGTGCTTGTTGGTGTGGATCGTTTCAGCGGGTGGAGTTGTGTGGTGTCATCCATAGGTAAGTAGTAACCTTTGATCTCTATGTCATGGTTTTCTGGATTTTCGGTGCATGGTTATGGAAACGGGATTTTCATTAGGGTGTGTTTGTACTTGCTATGATTTGGTTGTGAATTGGTTTTGTTTTCTGTATATGTCTGTTTGCAAATGGAAACTATCCACATTACGTTAGTCATTAGTCACGGAGAAAAATTTGAAAAGGGTGATGATGGCAAACTGGCATACGTTGGGGTGAGAAAACAGAGATTGAACGAGTGAATGTCGATACCCTAAATAGGTTCTTCATGAATGACTTAGTAAAGGATATAGGGTACACTGATGTGAGCTGTGAGCGAGCTTTACTGGCTTGAACCTGGGAAGGAGTTGGATGGTGGGTTGAGGTTGCTTAGACTTGACATGGATATGGTGACTATGTACGAAGCATCTATTGCTAATGGGAGGAGAGTTGAGGTGTTCACTGAGCATCCAGTTAACCTTCTTGAGTTTGCAGAAGAAAATAATGAACCTGAATCAGATCTTGAGATTTTAAATGTTACTAAGACCCCAGTTAAGCACAGAACCAAACTGTGTGTTAGGAGACCCCCAACCCCAAAGAAGAAGGGAAAGCCGTATGAACCGTTGGAGAAGACTCCTCCACACCCTCAACCACCACATGAGCCAGTTGGAAGTGAAGAAACTGGACACCGAAATCCACTTTCTGCGGAGTCAGTGGCTCCCACAGTTGATAAAAGGCCTGCAGAATCTGATGAGGTTTTCACACAATACATCCCACAGCCTTGCAATGAACTAGAGTCTCAGAAGCAGAGCATTCAAAATGAGAATGAAACACCCTGTGAAGGAAGTCAACCCAGCAGTTCACAGCCCGAAACAGATGTAAACCCAGATGTGGGTGGTGGTAGTCCAAAGAAGCGGAAGAGACGATCAACAGTCAAGCCTCTTCCATCAGGGAAAACCTTCATACCTAACCAAGATCCAAACAAGCATCCTTCAATCTTTATACCTGTGGAGGGTGAAGATATGCTTGAGGCAAGTGCAAGGATGCATTGTTACGAGTCTGAAGAGCTGGATTCTATTATAAGTGATGATGAAGACAGTCAGCAGGCAGCATTTCCTCAAGTTAATCCCAATGCTCCAGTAAGGGAAGTAAGGTTGGAGCTTGGCATGGAGTTTGAAAATCTGGACCATTTCAAGAAGGCAGTTAGGAAGTTCAACATCAACATAAGGCGAAGCATATTCTTTCCAAGAGTGGATTCAACTAGGTGCAAGGCCATTTGTTATGACGAGGATTGCCCATGGTAGATATATTGTGCAAAACGGTCGTATCCATTAAGCTTTCAGGTGAAGACGTTTGTCAACGAACATACCTGCAGCAGAGTTAATAAGAACAAATCTGCAGATGGAAAATGGGTTGTAGAGGAGCTTGAGGACAAGATCCGTGACCATCCAGACATGACTCAAAGGCAGGCACATGATTTTTTCAAGAAGGAGTATGATGTGATTGTGAATGAGAGGAAGATATACCGGGCTATGGTGAAGGCAAAAGAACTAATAGAAGGGTCAGAAATAGCTCAGTATCCACTTCTTCGGGACTATGCTAATGAAATAATGAGGACCAACCCTGGCTCCACCGTAAGGATTAGCACTGATTATGTTGAAGGGACTGGGCATAAATTCAAAAGGATTTACATATGCTTGGAAGGGTATAAGAAGGGCTTTTCGGTTAGCTGCAGGCCTTTTATCGGGTTAGATGGTACTTTTCTAAAGGGATACTACCCTGGCCAGTTGTTGACTGCAATCAGCCACGATGCCAATAACCAGATATACCCTATATCGTATGCTGTGGTGGAGTGCGGATGTAAGGATAGTTGGAAGTGGTTTCTCGAACTTCTCCAAGAAGACTTAGGGGACGCAGCAATCAATGGAATCAACTTCATGTCGACATGCAGAAGGTAATGGTCTCAATTCTTATTGTTCGTGTATGTCTTCATAATTAGTGATTTACAATGTGTTGTAAATAGTTACTGTTGTCATAGATATTGTCCTTCATAGGAGATAATCATATACTTGCTTTACTTTTTTCCACCAGGGCCTCATCCCTGTTATGCGTGAAGTAAACCCAGGAGCTCATCATAAATATTGTGCTATGCACATATGGCAGAACTTCAAAAAACAGTGGGGTGATACAGAATTGAAGATGGCAATGTGGAGGTGTGCCAAGGCCACAACCTCCCAAGAGTTCAATGCTGTACTGGATCAAATCAGACGGGTTAATCCCCATGCTTGGGAGTATCTGAACAGGATCCCTCTAAGTTAATAGAGTAGGTCTGGTTTTAGCGAATACCCAAAGTCTGACAATTACACGAACAACAACTGCGAATCGTTCAATTCTAGGATCAAGAAGATGAGAGGGAAGCCTATTATAACTATGCTGGAAGAGGTGAGGTGTTATATGATGAGCATAATTGCTAGAAACAAGAAGGCGTTGGTGGGATATAACAGAGTCATCACTTCGGTGCAGCAGAGTAGGCTGGAAAAAGAGAAAAAGAAGAGCAATAAGTGGCGGCCGTTTTTCACCGGAGATGATCCTGGAAATGTGTATGAAGTTCAGTGCTTGCCACATAAGGTTATGGTGGATATAGGAAAGAGGACTTGTAGTTGCAGATTTTGGCAACTGACTGGCTTGCCGTGCAGGCATGCATGTGCTGCCCTTGCATACCAGAATAGGCGACCAGAGGAACATGCACACAACTGGCTTTCCATGGGGGCATATAACAGCACATATCAGTTCGTCGTCCAGCCTGTTCCAAGTCAAGAATACTGGCAGCATGTTGACCTACTGCCTGTATTGCCACCAGTATACAAGAAGCAAATTGGGAGGCCAAAGTTAAAAAGAGACAAAAAGAACGACGCTCCAAAGGAACCCACCCCAGATCCACATAGGGCCCCAGAAAGTATGGCCCCATTACCTGCAAGTATTGCCTAAAGGTAAATCATACTTCATAAGCTTACATTACTTATGAATTCATTGTCCACGTTTATTTTCATGCCATATGTTACTGAAGACTGGACATAACAGTCGTAGCTATTCCAAGAAGAAGGAGACAATGGCTGGGAGTGCTGGGGGACAAAGTACAAGTCAACACCCACCTGCTGCGGATGATGAAAAGGAGGCGGCAAGACTAGAGGAGATGTTCTGGGAGGAAACTCTTAAAGCTGTTGAAGCAGCTGAAGCAACAGCAACTCAGCCCCCCGCTTGTAAGTCTACTGATGTATTTTGCAATCCCATTTTACAAGTTTTATTTCATTATGTCACTCATATGTGTCTATCTGAACAGGAGACCACCCCAGTTCGTCAACTCATTCCTAATCCAGTCATGTCTCCTTCACTTAGGCCACCCACTACAAAAAGGCCACCAAAGAAGAAAAAGAATCTGAGGAGACCACCACCAACTAGTCAGCAACCACGACCTCCTCCGCCTATTGTCAACCCTAAACCAACTACTACTAGTCCATCACCCCCAACTTCTGATGTGCCATCCACTGTGACACCACAAACTATGCAAGCTGCCTCCCAGGGCACTACTTCAAGGTTCATGGACTTCATGCCAACACCCACAGTTAGAGTATCAAGTTCAAGGAGGTGGCCGCAGCCAGCTTTCCGTCCACCAGCCAAAAAGGAGTCAATAACTGCACACTTAAAAGAAGGGTTAAGCGGAAGCAGCAACTCCACTCCAAATCCATGATGGCAGTTTATCGTACAATTGTTGGACATGTCACATACTATGCCTTATTTTGCTTATGTTTTGATTTTCGATATGGGTGCATAGTCGCAGTTGATAACTCATACATATATCTTGAACATTTCTGTAAGCCAGTTAATTCGTACTTATCAGGATATTATGTCTGTCTTTCATGTTATTTTGGACCAGAAAGTAAACAAAAATCGAAATCAGGGTAGAAACATCAACAAAGAATAAGAGATAGAAAATAATAAGAGAAAAGTGATCAAAATAAAGTCGAATTAAAAGATTTAATTGTCGTTTCAATGAAAAATTGATGAATAATAAAGGTAATAAAAGAAGAGATAGAAATAGAAATTTGCCAAAATTTAAATAGAAAAAATTAATAGCGATATTAATAGTTGTACAACTACTACTATTATTATTGTTGTTTTTTGATTTCCTCTTTGATAAAATAATAACCTTTTTTTATTTTTGGATTTTGATAAAGTAACGATCCACTTGACTAAGTACATATGGAACGTTTTAGTATTTACTATTTAGTGAAACGAGATGCATAATTCACACCCGTTGATGGCAACCATAGATCCCCCAGAATAAATTGGGCCACCGTGAAGTTACTAGCTTCATCATAGTCATTGATAACATGATACCCAGGCCACTTCACTCTCTCAGAAAGCCCAGATCCAGGCCCATAATTCATGAACTCACCATAGTAAAGTGTGTCCAAATACAACGTGTCATTCCATTCTTTCCACCCTTGCGGGCTCACCATCTCGCTCATGTAAGATTGCATGAAAACCGTTCTCGAATATGCCTTCCATGGTCTCCCAAGGTACGTTCTTGTGCAGTTCAAGAAAGGTAGAAGTTCAGAATGTGCAGAGATGTTGCTGAATTGGATGGAGAAGCCGGAGGGTGAGGTGGAGTCCTTTGCGGCTTGAGCGGTTATGGTGTTGGTTTGTTCCGGTAAGCCTTTCTTGGCAAGTATGGTGCAGTTCTGGAAGACT
>NC_029787.2:72865103-72869739 GCF_000816755.2 Arachis ipaensis
GTGGGCGTAGAGGCTGTCTTGGTAGCCGGAGATTTCGCAGCGGTAGAAGACTGAGAGATCGGATTGTGATCTTAGAGCTACTGCTTGGCTCCCTCTTGGCCCTGCAGTGTTATGGAAGGAAATGTTTTGTGCTATAAACCCTCTGCCTGCCACAGCTTCACAAAAAATAAATAAAATTGTTGAAATGCATGATAAAATTGTATAAAAGTAATCTATATATAAGCTTAAGTATAGAATCAAATCATAAGGATGAAAGCGTAATTAATATCAAAGTAAATCAACATATATGAAATAAACAAAAACTAAAAAATAAAAAGCAGAGTGTATTTCCTTTTCTAGTGAAAATTATAATGGTTTGAAATTTTGTGAATACAATTTCACTTACAATATATCGTATTAACGAATTTTATCAAAATTACAAGTCATTGTGCAAACATTTTTGAAGGTCTATAAAAATGAGTTTGACACATTTTTTTTAATCTTCTTTTTATTTTTCCTTTCCCTTTTATTTTTTCTCTTTTGTCTCCCTAAAAAAATTATGACAAATTTGTGAAGCAAAAATATTTTGTACACAAAAAAAATTAATCACTATATATTTATGTTTAAATATGTGTTGTTTAATTTATTTTTAATATAATTTATATTTTAACATATATTTGATATGAGTGTCTAATTTAGTAATTGATTTTTTTGTATACACATAGTATCTTTATAAAATCTTTTAACATTTCCCTTAATAGGCTTAATTGCACATGCATAAATATTTAAAATAATAGAATAACATTTAATTATGCAAAAAAAAAGTAATTATTAGTATTACTGTATTGTGTGGTATTTGTCTTTGCTATCATCTTCTTAAAGTATGTTATAATTATTATTGTAGTCTTCAACGTGAATAAAATCAGAGTACTACTACAAGTATTGAATAGAGAGAATCAAAAAGGAGGAGGAAGAGTGATGAGGAGTCCATAATTACCAAAGGTTGCAGTCCGGTATGTGGTGATATTATGGAAATAACGACTCGAGTTACCAGTGATAACAGTATTCTCCATTCCATCTCCAATCATCACAAGGTTCCACTTCTTGCTATGGATCTCAACTTTCTCACTATACACACCTTTCTTAATGTGTATCACATAACGTTTCATGCTATACTCGGGCGCTGATTCCACAGCATCCTTCACACGTGTGTAGTTCCCACTCCCATCCAAAGCCACCACGGCATCCACCGCCATTAGCAACTTTTTACCCTCAAGATCCTCTGATTCGGTCCAAGAAGGAAACTCAAGTTTGCTCTTGCTCACCCTGTTATACGAAACAGGGTGCACCTGTGTTAGGAGATCCTGGACCATTGTGTTCACTTTGTTGATGGAAGCGGTTACTGCATTCTTTATATTATTGACACTGCTTGTGGTGCCTTCTTCTAATCCTTCCATGCATGTGTCTGTGTTGGCAAGAACAGCACTTAGCCATGTCCTCAAATCAGAGCTCAAATTACCAGTGCCGTTATGCTTGCCTGCAAAAACATTAATTCACATTTAATTTTTCAACAAATGTTATTTGCAATGCCATTATATATACTTTCCTTGTATATGTTTCATTTTTTATATGAATTTAATTTTCGGAAATATTTGGTAAGCAAAGAAAATCAGCCAAAAATAGCCATAACTTGCCTTGTTTAGCATTCATTAATTGTTGCAACAATTAATTAATACTAGATAAGGCAAGTTCTGGCTGTTTTTTTTTTTCGTTTACCTAGCATTACCCAGTTACCCTTTAATTTTAATACATGTCACTGTAAAACAACTTTCTATATGCATTCATTAATATAATGTCGTATGAACAAAAATAATTATTTATTTTATTGACTGTGAATGATCATCTAAAATAATGGATAAAATTATATGATTGTATTTATATTATCAGCATCAAAATTAAATTCTTTTTATATTAAAAAAACTGATAAGAAGTGATAGAAAATAAAAAAAATTTATCTTTTATAAATTGAAGGTGTACAAAATGATAACTGATGAATACATATCAAAACTCTATTTATATGGTGACTGGTGCATACATATCAAAACTGTATTTAAAAAAAAGAACAACAAAAAGCATATACATTGTATATATTTATTGAGGCCACTCGTTCTTAGAAAACTTATAGTTAATATAATATTAATAATAATATGACCAAATATATAGAAAATATGAAACCGAAAAAAAAAATAGGAAAAGTCTAGGGGGTCAGCAGTTTTGTTGAATTTTGGCCAGCATGTAGCCAGCAGAGAAAGGTGAGTCATTGGATGAAATCTCACACCATTAGATCATCATTGATGGCTATTTGATGGCTACCACTCACAAAAGTTGCTGGCCCTGGCATTGCTCAAAAAAATATATAGCAATATGGGTGGAGATATTCTAAATGAAGAAAAACGAAATATTTATTGGAATTTCGTTCATAGAACAATGTGATGACTGATGACCATCATTGAATTTTTGTTGAATGATTCAAATTAAATGTGAATAAATGGTTCATATATGCGGCTTGATTATTAATACATCGTCGGATAACGTAACCATTATATAATAGCAAGAATATATGATTTATGTGAGATACTCTTATTAAGATTCTAATTTAATTGCTTTGCTGAGAGCATATATAACAAGAATCTGTCATCTAATTAATTCTTTTAAAATTTGTTTAGTGTGTCATGCATTACTCAACAGTGAATCAAAATACGGCAATTTCTGAAAGGATCAATTGAGAACGAGAAACTCTCATATAAGCTACCACTCAAAGACAGCAGTTTCATCCATAAAAAGATGCTTCTAATTTATGAGTGCTGGCAATGAGTTACGTTAGAGGCTGAAACTGGCTTTACAGAGAGAGCCAAAGGGGGCAAACAATATATGGGAACCAAAGCCAAGAGACAAACAGAAATGTTTGGTAATCAAAGAAAATCAGCAAAAAAAGGCATAACTTGGCTTTGCCTTATTTAGCATTCATTAATTGTTACGACGACTAATGAATGTTAAATAAAGCACGTTCTGACTGTTTTTTTTTTTTTGTCTACCTAACATTACCCAAGACAAAATAAAAAAAATGCATTACCTTTGGGACTTTCAGAAACGGACACAACCCAGCTGAGCTCATCGGAGGACAAGTCCATCAACTCAAGGCACGCTGAAACAGCGCTCGAAAGGCGATGATCATCGACAAAGCCTCCGCCATTTCTAACAAACTCAGAATTTAGAATGGATGTAACACTTTTCAAGACACCAACAACTTCTTTAGCTGAGTTAGTGAACTCGGCATGAGAAACTTTAAGGCATTCTAGTGATCCTTTTGAACCAAGAACAGCATCAAATGGGGTGAATAGGAACTGAGTGAAAAGCAATGACAATGAAGTGAATAATAACGGGGTTCTAGCCATTGAATTGGAATGGAAAGTAAAACATAAAAATAATAAAGTTGGAAGGTGAATTGATGATTATCACACACACTACCTCTGGATGGGTGTTTGGATAAGTAGAGGAATGATAAAGAGATAAAATAGAGTTAGAAGATAGTCAGAACATAATTAGCAATAGGTGAAGTTGGGAAAATTAATTAAGAGGTTTTGGTGAAATTAATAGCATTGGAGTTATGTGTGATAGTTATTAGAATATTATAATTAGGAAATAAAATCAGGAAAATATCAAAGACAATTAAAAAAATATCAATGTAATTTATTAGGATATTATTTTATAGCAAGCATACTATTTTTAACGTATTTTTGGTCTATATATTGATAAAAAGTTTGTAATCACAGATGAAAACATAAATAAAAAATAATATTTTTTTAAATAATTATTCGTTTCTTTTCTAAACTCTTTATATCATGGTAACAATAGTACTAGCTTCTGAAAATAGCAAAGGGTCAATCGAAAAGGAAGAAGAGGAAGTAGTGTGAACACGAGGATGGTTTTGTTAATTCAGAATTCCAAGTGGATGAAGTCACATATGACATGCATAAAGCTACTTTCCTTTTATTTATGTAAATACTTGGAAGGGAAGTGCTATTTGTATATCCAAAAATAGACACTACTGTCGTGTATATTGACAGCTAATCCAACTTGACTATAGAAAGTAACAATTTAATGTATAGAAACAATAATATTAACACCCTATTAGGAGAATGCTAGGAAATTTTGTTTTTTTTTTTTTCAATAATTTTGATTGGTTCAAGTCTTAAAAAATTGTGTTAGAGAGACTACTATATATAGTCTCTGAAAGTATATTGATCAAACTTTTAGTAAGAGCCTGAATAATAGTTCAAAATCAATATAATAGCTAAAATTAGAAATAATGAAATGAATACTACATTTACACAATTAATTTACAAATAGAAATTTGTATCAAATTAATTTTATAAATTTAATTTTGATAAAAAAATAAATTGATATTAATGTGATTTATGTTTAATAATTTTGTATCAAGTAGTCTCTGAGATCAAACTTTTAGTAAGAGCCTGAATAATAGTTCAAAATCAATATAATAGCTAAAATTAGAAATAATGAAATGAATACTACATTTACACAATTAATTTACAAATAGAAATTTGTATCAAATTAATTTTATTAATTTTATAAATTT
>NC_029787.2:72871288-72872692 GCF_000816755.2 Arachis ipaensis
AAAAAAATTCAAAAATTCTTGTGATTGTTCTTAGTATCTCTTATTTCAAATGAGATTAAATGGTGAAATTAGTAGAAAAATAATTTTTTTAATTAACTTTTTAATTTGACAATTAGGGGTGGCAAGCGGGGAAGCCCGCCCTGCCTCACTAGAAGCCCATCCTTTAGCGGGCCCGCTCCGTTCTGCCTATTGAGGCAGTCCTATAATTCCATCCTGCTCCGCCTAACTGCGGGCAGGCAGGCTGGCGGGCTCCTGTTTTTTCACTATTAACTACTAAATAATATATATAATTTCATAACCATATTAATAAATTTATAATTTCTAAAGACATAAAAAAATTAAATTTTTTATATTCACAAACATTAAAATTTTTGTAATTATAAATATCTAATAAACATAATTATAAACAAAGTTTTCATCCAAAATATAATTATAAATATTATCTCCAAAGCAAAATAAATATAATCCAAAATATAATTATAAATATTGTCTCCAAAACAATATAAATATAATTCAAAACATTCAATTTTCATCTTCATACTCTTGTAACTTGTAAGTTGGGTGGGGGAAGTTAAATTTTGGCCAAAAAATTGTAAAAATATCCCCTTGTTAAAAAAAAAAACGAAGCCCGACGAAAAAGCTCGCCCTAAGATTTAAGCGTTGTGGGTTAGACAGACTTTTGCTTTTCGACAGTTCTCCTTTTTAGTGGATTACGCAGGCCAACCTGACGGATTTAACCCCGTTTACCACCCCTACTAACAATAAGAAGCAAAAGCTACAATTTGTTGGTTTTGGTAAACGAAAGTTAAAATTCAAAAATTTGCCAAACAAAAAGTTGATGACATTCAAAAAAATTAAACTTCTTGTATTTCTATCACTAAACCAAATAGACTCTCCATGAAAAATCAAATTTAAAAGTGAAGAAGATTTCGAAGAATAAAATACATTAAGCATATAAAGCACACATATGAACTTTGTCTTATATACATTTTAAATTTGACATTCATATTTTTTATTTAACTATGTCTTAACAAAAAAATTAAAATATCTCTTTNNACATGACATCTATGGTGAATTGGTATAGTATTATATGACTGTATGATGGCTACAACTAATAAGACGAGGACACGTGTATTTTTTCCCCCCTTTAGCTTGACTATTTTTGTAGGAACTGTTAGAAGAAAAAATTAATCACAAAGACAACTCAAATTTTCCTGCAAATATGCTTCAATTAATCACAAAGGAACACAGAACAATAGCATAATCATAAACCAAAAGCAATTACATTGAGTTGCCTCTACTCTTTTTTTTATTATTATTTTACAAAAAAAAAGATATTATTCATATGAAAAATCATAGTTAATAGTGAAAACATTGCTTGAAGGTACATCTCACTGAAATCTC
>NC_029787.2:72872826-72897713 GCF_000816755.2 Arachis ipaensis
GACAACTCCAATCTTAAGTATCCCAAATGAATTGGACAACTCCCAATCTTAGGTACACAATACACACCCACACACCCACACACTCCACACATACTTACCAATATTTTCTTCTCGGTTGCAGCTGGTAGGACTCGAATCCGAGACCTTTGAGATGAGGAGGGGGCGGAATGCCGTGTGAGCTATGGCTCATTATGAGGAGGGGGCGGAATGCCGTGTGAGCTATGGCTCATTGGCGTTATTTAGTTCCATCACACAGAAAGAAATTAAAGGCAATAGTCTTGTCAAGTGCAATGAACTCTCCAAAATTTGTGATTCGGCCCAATATAAAAAGAGAACAAACTCAACAAAAACATCATCCAAAATATATCTAATACCTTTTCAATAAAAGAAGGTTTCAGTAGTAGAATTTGTAAAAATCGGGATAAATAACAAATAATTAATTAATAAATTAAAAGTGAGAAAAAAATTAAAAATATTTAAATTTTAAAATTTGAAAAATGATCAGTAAAAATTTGACTTACAATATAAATTTGAACGCAAAAAATATAAATAATTATGAAAACATGTACCATCATGATAATTATCTGCATAAGCTTAAGTCTATCCTAGCGTATGGAAAAAATAAAACTGTAAAAATAACTAAAAAAATATTTAAAATAAAAATCGGAACACTTATCTTAAAAATTTTGATCCTAAATGGAGTCAAGGGACTAAAATTACAAAATTGCCCCTCACTTACCAAAATTTCATTCAATTCATTAAGAGAGAGAGCGCGCGCCACGAAGAGAGAAGAGAGGAAAGAACCCTAACTCAATTTCACAATTCATCTTTACTTTCAATCTCACTTTTTTCTCAAATCGGAGCTCCGATTGAAGACTCATTTGTGGCCATGCATTCATCTCGATTTTTTCTTTATTTCTATATAATTTTTGTGGTGAGTAATTGCAAAAACCGAACTCAATTTCTCAATTCATTATTGTTTTTGCGTTTTAGAGTTTGATGTGCTGAGAAATTGTGATTTTGATGTTTAGGGAAAGCTTAATCTCGAATTCTAGCAGAATTTTAACCCAAGGTTATGTGGTACAAGTCCCCAATTATGTGCAAAAATCTAGCTTTAAATTGTATAAAATTGGTGTAATTAGATTGAGTAGAGTTGCTTGATCGAGTTGGTGCAGAATTTGGTGCGCCATTTGATTGGAAGAAGATTGGCTAAGACTTGGTTGCGTTGATTGAGGTTTGGATCTGATCGGAGAGAAAATTCAAAGAATTTGGAAACTGCCCTCAACGAAAGGATAGGTTTTAGTTTTGAGTAAACATTACGTAACGTTATGTGAAAACCTAGGTTAGATGATCCTATGATATTGTTGAATAATTGATATGGTTGGTATTGATGTATTAGTGTGAATCATTAACGTTGGATAATGGTTTGAATGTTAGTATGTTGAATGGATGAGGTTTGATTGATTATTGATGGTTGAATGAGAAATTGGGTCGGAGGCCGTAAGTTTTGGTAAGCTTGTTGGTATTGATATGTGGCTATGTGTCATTGATGAATGAGATTTGGTTTTGTATGATAGATCATGATTTTTGAAATTGAAAATGGAAAATGAGATGAAATTGGAAGTGGCTAATTGATAATTGGTTGGTTTTGGTTTTAAATGGAGATTTAGGCTTGGTAACAAATTGAGTATTTGGGTGATTTGGTGGAGTGTAAATGACGGGTGACATTTGGTTTAGGTTGACTTTGAAAGAGGTAAATTTGAGAATTTATAAAATTGAGTTATGCAAAAGATTTTGATAAAAAGTAATTTTTAGCTAATTTCGACGGGTCATAACTTGGCGCTTGGAGTTTTGATTTGAGTGAAACTTGTCTTGAATTAAAATTGGTGATGAGTACTTTAAAACCATCTAAGAATGAAGGAAAAATAAATTTTGTAGCAAAAGTTATAGAGGTTTAAATATCGATGTTGAAAATCGAAATTTCAGATTTTGCAACATACCAGAAGTTTACCGGTGTGTGCGTGCGCACAGGAGCGTGTTTATAAGCCTGTGCGTACGCACTGAGTTGTGCTTGTGTACATGTCCTTTTTTTTTCAAAAATATTGTTTTTGACTCCTTAGCCTTCTTGGCAAGCTCGTAACCCCTTCTAACCCCCCACATGACATCTGATAACCAATTTTTAAGATTTGAAAAGACTATGGGTATATCTAATGAATTGTATTGAATTAATTCCTCGATTAACACTTGGTTAAGTGGATGAAAGTGTTGTGGGGATGGAGGTTCGTCCCGCCCATGATGGGAATAGTGGCATTATCCCGCTCACGAGATAACAAAATTGGTAAATTAAAAAAGAATTGGGGTTAATGAGTATCTATGAAATTGATTTAAGTCAATGATTTTGACTGAATGTGGTTTGAAAGACTGAATTGGCAAGGTCAGAGGTTTGTCCCGCTTCCGTAGCAAGGTCGTGAATTTTTGTCTTGCTTGCGTATTGATTTGGCACCTGCATCGGGTAAGGACGGTTCTTCCATTCTACTTGTTCATAGTTGTGGTGTGATGTAGGGATGGTGGTTCTATCCCACCCACATTCTCTCGGATGAAAAGTGAAACGGCACTCTCCGTTGAGTGAGACGGCACTCTCCGTTGTTTATGGCACGGTTTATACTTACAGGGGAAGATGAGACGGTACTCTCCATTAAGATATTAGTACCATGATTTAATTCTCCCTGGAGATGCGCACCGAGAGATCGATTTGGGTATTGCCAACCGAATTTTGTGTCAGATTTCACATAATAACCGACACGTGAGCTCATGGCTAGTAGGACAGGCATGCATCATGTGCATTTGTTTGCTATTGTTTGGGTGTGCCTAATTGTCTTTGGTTTGCCTAACTGCTTTTCCTGCTTAATTGTTAGCTGTATAGTTGTTTAATTGTGCTTTAATTGTGATTGCTTGTATTTTGCCTTGTGTTTGAAATTATTACTACTGAATTGGATATTAAACTAAATATTGTGCTAAAAAATTATTGTATTGAGGATAAAAAGGATGATATATTAGAATGATTGATACTAGAGAAAATTGATAGAGCTAAGACTTAGTAAATTAACCCTATTTGGATTAGTTTAAACCTTAGGTTGGAACTTTGTGAAACTGGAGGTTAGAATTGCCTAGTGGGTTCATGTCTCTTTATATAGTATTTATTTGGAACTATTATCCTACTGGAAATCTTCAGGTTCTTACCTCTTGTAGAATTTCTGTTTTTCAGATACAGAGCGTGATGCACCTCGCTGAGTGTGCATGACTCTTTTGGCGAAGCAAAGAAGACTCTTGTTGATACTTATTTTATATTTAGCATTTCTCCACTTTTATTGTATATTCCTCTTAGATATTTTTATTTTAGAGATACAGGATCTTATTTTGCACACTTTCTAGTGTGTAATATTCTAGCCATCCTTGTCTTCGCGGCTCGAGACTAGTGATTATTATGTATTGTACCCTAAACTTGTGTATATATACACACACATGCGCACACACGCGCGCGCACACACACGTGCGCGCGCGCGCGCACACACACACACACATATATATGTATGTATGTATGTATGTATGTATGTATGTATGTATGTATGTATGTATGTACATATCTACATCTCTTTTTCTCTATATACGATAGAGCAGATTTTACAAACCATAAACTACCAGCAAGTGTACTGGGTCGTGCCAAGTAATACCTTAGGTGAGTGAGGGTCGATCCCACGAAGATTTATGGACTGAGCAACAATGGTCGAATGATTCCTTAGTCAGGCAAGCAGAAAGTGATGTTTTAGGGTTCAAAAAACATTAAACAGTACTTCAGAGAATAAGAAAGTAAAAAATGGATTTAATGTAGAATATGTGAGAGAAAGTAGTTAAGGTATTAGAGATATTTATTATTCTGGATTAAGTTTTCTTACCAACTAGTTTAATCATGCAAGATTCATTTCATGGCAAACTGTCAGTGACTAAACCCTAATATCTTAGTGATTTAGTCTCCTCTAATCTAGTTAACCACCAATGTCTTGGTGATTTAATTTTAATTAGAGGGTTAAGTTCAATTCTAGTTTATAGCCACAAACCCTAATTACCCAGATATAAAAGGATTATATGTCACGTATCCCGTTGAGTCTAAGTAATTAGCAATTTAAGAGAAATTTACTTTCAAGATGTTGTTCAAGTGAGATAACTCTTCCAAGAATCACAAGAACACATATAGAATAAGAGTTATTCTTTCGATCTACACAGATTCATAAAATGAAGAACGAAAGTAATCCTTGAAACTGAGTTAATACACTGATTAAAATAGAACAATAATAGTATTAATCCATAGAAATAAACAGAGCTCCTAACCTTAACCAAGGAAGTTTCATGGCTCATGCTTCAGAGAGAAAAACTAGGGCTCAGAAAATGTGAAAGTGCAGAAGAGAGAAGATCCTTGAAGGGTGAATTTTTTCCCTTTTATATCTAACCTAATTTTATTTGAAACTAAAATAAAATAATGAATTCTAAACTTAAAAGATTTTGTTTGTAACTAAAAATAACCAAAATAAAATAAAATACAGTAATTAAAAGCTAAATCTAACTAAAGATGCTCCATTGGTGAGAATGAGATTCAGATTGCTGGCGCTAAATGCCAATTGCAGCGTTTAGCGCCTTTGTGGGTAGGAAGCTTCCTTTCAATTCTGAGTTCCTGGCACTAAATTGCAAGTTTTGAGTTTAGCATCCCAATGGACAGAGGCCTCCACGCTTTTCTGATCTTTTGGCACTAAACGCCAAGGTCCGTGTTTAGCGCTAGCTTGGCAGCTTTGAATTCTTTTCTTTTCTTGGACACAAACTCTGCTAAACTGATCCAAAATTCACCTAAAATAATTAAAATACCAAAACAACTCAAAGTAGCATCCAAAGAGGTTTTAAACATTAAAATAACATAAAAACTTATTAAATTGTAACTTAAAACAAACAAAAAATAAGAAAAAGATGCTCACGCATCACAACACCAAACTTGACTTGTTGCTTGACCTCAAGCAACTAAAAATAGTATAAAACTGAGAAGAGAGCAAATTCCTAAGACATGAGTGTTCATTTAAGCTCTTGTCCAATTACTGAGTGGGGTGGTGCGCGAAATAAGAACTCACAAAACTTAACCAGCAAGTGCATCAGGTCATCCAAGTAATATCTCAGGTGAGTGAGGGTCGATCTTGAGCATCAGCTTGTACCTCTCCAAAGCATCATAGAGGGATTCACTTTCTTCCTGTTTAAAGGTCTGAACATCTGTCCTCAGCTTTGTCAATCTCCGTGGGGAAAAGAACTTGTTTAGGAATTTGTTGACCACCTTGTCCCAAGTATCCAAGCTCTCCTTGGGCGGAGTATCAGGCCACTCCTTGGCTTTATCCCTCACAGCAAATGGAAAGAGCATTAGCTTATAGATTTCAGGATCCACTCCCTTAGTCTTCACAATACCATAGATCCGCAGGAAGTCAGAGATGGATATATTAGGATCTTTGTGCGGAAGTCCCTGAAACTGGCAATTTTACTGCACTAGGCTGTGGGTTGAGCTCAAAATCATCTACTTCAATAGGAGGCACACTAATGCTCCTTCCATAGAAATTAGGAGTGGGGGTTGTGTAAGATCCCAGGGTTCTTCTAAGTTGTGCATTCCTATTTGGATCCATAGTGAACTCTCCCTGTTCCTGCATACACAAACAAGAGACAAAGAAAAGTGGGTGTCTCTATGTCAAAGTCTAGAGAGCTTCCAGAGAGATATCCAACAAATAAGAAATAAAATAAATTAACACAAGTGATTAAACTAAAAAATTCGAAAATAAGAATGAGAAACTAAACTAAAATTTTTGAAAAAATAAAAAGGGAAAAATACTAAAAGACACCAAACTTAAAATCAGAAATTAAATGGGAATAAATAAAATAAAGATCGAAAATTAAAAGAAAATAAACAATTTAAAAAATAACAAGAAAATTAGTTTAAAATTTTGAAAATTAAGAGGTCAAGACACAAAATATTTCGAAATTAAAAAGAAAGGATACTAAAGGGATACCAAACTTAATTTCTGAAATTCATGAAAAATAAATAAAAATAAATTTGAAAATTAAAAGACGAATAAATAAATGAAACTAAGAAAAATATATAGAGACACCAAACTTAAAATCCAAAAATTAAGAAAAAAATAAATAGAGAAATATTCAAAAATTAAGGGAAAATAAATAAAATTTAACAATAAAAAATTAAAAGAGAAAATAAATAAACAAGACTAACAAAAATATCTAATCTAAGCAACAAGACAACCGGCAGTTATTAGTCACAAATAATCTCCGGCAACGGCACCAAAAACTTAGTGCGCGAAATTAGAACTCGCACAACTTAACTGGTAAGTGCACCGGGTCATCCAAGTAATACCTCAGGTGAGTGAGGGTCGATCCCACGAGGATTGTCGGACTGAGCAAGCACTGGTTATCCTGTTGGACTTAGTCAGGCAAACAGTAAGTGTTATTTGTAGGTGTAAAACACATAAACAATAATAAGCAAATAAATAAGAAAAGTAATAAAAGGTTTGGTGTAAAACAATAATGAGAAAACAGTTAAGATCTCGGAGATGTTTATCTTTACAGATTAAAATGTCTTACCAACTATTTTAACAATGAGTGTTTCATTCTATGGCAAATCATAAGTGATTAAACCCTAATCTCTTAGTGATTTAATCTCCCCTAACCTTCATCAAACGCCACTCTCATGGTCACTCAATTCCGATTAGAGAGTTAAGTTCAGAAAACTAGTTTAGCGTCACAAAAACCCTAATTACCCAAAGCTAACAGGAATATATGTCACATATTCCAATTAGTTCATGTAATTAGCAATTTAGGAGGAATGTTTTCAAGCTGTAGCTCAAGTGAGATAACTCTCTCAAGAATCACAAGAGCTCATGTAGAAAAAGGGGTCATACTCTCGTTCCACCCAGTTCATAAGATTAAGAACAAAAACAACACCTTAGAATTGAATCAAACATTAATTAAAATAGAAGAATAATAGCTCTAATCCATAGAAATAAACAGAGCTCCTAACCTTAACCAAGAGGTTTTGTTGTTCATAACTTATAGAAAAAACAGGGTTTTGAAAAGTGTGGAAGGAAGAAGATTCTAAACCTAATTGATTTTTTCCTTTAAATACTAACGTAATAATAAATGCTAGACCTAAAAAGATATTGTTTGTAAATAAAAATTACAAAAGAAAAAATAAAGTAGGTTAAGAGGTGCTAAATCCACTTGAGAGGCCCAAAGAGTTTCACGGGTTGGGTTGATAAAGAAGCGAGAATTTAAATGGCAATAAAATAAAAAAATAACTAAAGATAGTAAATACTAAAGAGAGACATTCATGGCAAGGATTGAGAATCAAGGCTTTCTATCCTAGTCATTAATCATCATACAATAGTTAACAAGAGCTAATCCTATTTTGTCATCTCCAACATCGGAAGAAGGTATAATGTTATCTTCACATTGAGAGAAAGTCAAATAGGACTAGTTAATCCCAATCCATAAGTAATGTTAATGGATACAAGACTAACTAATCACTCTAGATCACCAATCTAAATTGGCTATTAATGACTCAAGATTGCCTAATTTCTCTTTCCAAGCCAAGAATGCTCAAAATCTACTCTAAAGTCCAACCAAACATTTTGTCAAACACTTGGAAGGCATAAAAGGAAAGCATGGGTAAAATAACAAGAATAATAAAATCTACTACTACCCAATGCAAGAAATCAACAATAACAACTCAATTAAACATCAAAAGAACATAAAACATGAAATTGTATTAAATAAAAATCCAAATCCAACAATAGTGTATGAACATAAAAATGACATAAAAGGGAAACTAACAAGAAAACCTAAGAGAATAAAGATGTAGGAACAAGAAATTGCAAGGAAAACTAAATGAAAACAAGAAATAAAACCTAAATCTAAGAGAGTTTGACCTAATTCTACCCTAATTCTAGAGAGAATAGGGAGCTTCTCTCTCTAGAAAACTACCTAAAGCATGGTCCTAAGCTAATCTAATTGCTCCCCCTTGTTCCTTCTTGAATTCTGCATCAAATAGCCTCAGAAATGAGTTGGATTTGGGCCTGGATGGCTCAGAAATCTCCCCCAGCGCATTCACTTTAATGAGGTCACGTGACACTTGTCACGAGTGCGCGTGGGTGACGTGTGCGCGTCGCTGGCAGATTTCCTCTTCACGCGTACGCGTGGATGACGCGTGCGCGTGGCCTTGAATTCTTCAAATGCTCATTTCTTCATGAATTCTCCACTTTGCATGTTTTTCTCTTCACTTCTTCCATCTAATCTTTGCCTTATAAGCCTAAAATCACTCAACAAATATATTAAGGCATCGAGTGGAATCAAAGTGATTTAAATTTGGAAAATTAAAGGCGCAAAAAATATGTTTTCACTCTTAAGTACAAATTAGGGAGAATTACAAAACCATGCTATTTCATTGAATAAATGTGAGAAAAGTTGATAAAACCTACCAAATTCAACACAAGATGAACCACAAAATTGGGATTTATCACTGCTGATGGCATTTAATGCCAATAATGGGCGTTAAACGCCCAAAGGGAGTCAAAATTCATATATTCTAAGGTCCCCTGCTGGCGTTCTGCGCTAGCAGGGGGAAGTTTCTGGCACTGATTTTGTCCCTCTTGGGCGCTAAACGCTAGGCTTAGCATTTAGCGCAGATTTGGCAGTGATTCTAGAAGAATAGTATAGACTATTATATATCGTTGGAAAGATCTGGAGGTCAGGGTTGACAGCATCTACTATCCTTTTTTCATTGTTGCACAAAACTCTGCCAAATTTGCCCAAAATTCACCTGAAATCATAAAAATACCACAAAAACTCAAAGTAGCATCCAAAGAGAATTTTTTCACTAAAATATAATAAAGCTAAATAAAATCTAGCTAAAAACAACTAGAAAATGCTAAGAAAAAGGGTATAAGATGCTTATGCATCATGGGGTTGGTACTGTAGTTCTGAATAGGTTTGGCATCTCACTATCCTTTGAAGCTCAGAAATATTGATATCTGTCAGAACTGAAACTCAGATGATATTATGGATTCTTTTATTCCTTAAGCTCTAATTGATCCTTGAACACAGCTTTTTCTTTTCTTTTTTTTGGTGCTTTGCACCTTGAGCCTAGCCATGACTCTAAGTGTTATGTCTCAAGCTTAGCCTGACACAAAAGCACCACAAGTACTTAACTAGAGAACTCTTTAAAGTCTAATTTTTTCTTTTAATTTCTCCAAGTCAGTGGTGCTCAGAGCCTTTAGCATACTCTATAATTGCAATGAGTCTCAACTCTTAGTATTTTGTCTCAAGGGTTACTTGACACATTCACACCACAAGCATATGGTTAGGAAAATAACTCTTTAAGCTTTTAATCATTTTTGAACTTCCTAACCATTGATGCTCAGAGACTTGGACCTTGCTTTTTATTTTTCTTTTAGCTGTTTGTTTTGCTTCAAGGACCACTCTCTTATTCACTTTAAAGAATCCATAATATTTTTCTAAGTTCTTATGCCTCAAAAATCAATATTCCTAACTTCAATATCAAATATGCAGTATTTAATTCATACATTCAGAATCCTAGATAATACCACCACATCAAAGCAACCAAAATAACTCATAATATATAACTTAAGGCTTATACATTTTACTAGTTCTTTTCTTTTTCTTTTGAACTTTCAAGCTCAGTGAGCAATACATGAGACATCTTTCAAAATAAACATAAAATATCAAAATAAATAACTAAACTAGAAAGCAATAAAATACTACTAACGATCATGCAAAAGCTTTAAACAGAAAATAGGAAACAAGATAAATACTGAAAAATAGAAAATAAAATAAGCAGAAGATAATGAAACTCAACCACCTCAATCCTGGTGGCTGCTGCTCCCTCCTGGGAATCCTTTATGGAACTTCAGCTCATCCAAGTCTCGCCTCTAACTCTACTATTCCTCCACTAACTGATGAAGGAGGACAGAGTGATCCTGATGCTCTAGCCTCAGTTGGTCGACAAAAGATGTCAGCTCCCCAATAGATGTGGTCAACTGATCCCAGTAGTCACAAGAAGGGAAATAGAATCCCTAAGGCATCTCAGGCTACTCATGCTGAGGAGGGGGACTGGCTCCTAAAGTAGTGCTCGGCGAAGCTCCTTGGTGTACTCCATACCCCTCTGTGTGATCGACCTCTCAATGTCAATAGGGGTATGCCTATCAATGCAAACTCGGGCTGCCTTACACAGACAGAAGATGAGGTGGGGGAGGGCCAATCTAGCAGAGGTGGAGGCCTTCACGGCTATGCTATATAACTCCTGAGTGATCACCCAATGTACCTGTTCCGAGGGTTACCTGAAACTGTAGGTCGATCTCGGATGAGATCTTCTGTACTGGTCGGAGATGACGTGTCCGGTTGGCTGGTGGCGGCCGGAGCTGTTGTGTCTGACTTGTTGGACTGGCTGCACTTCTGATCCTTGGTCACCGGAGGGTGGGGGGTACCTGCAAGAGACTCCGATGCTTAAGTTAGCACGGGTATTAAGCAGGTTTATTGTAGAATCAGAGTATGAGTTATACCTGGGTGCTCCAGTATATTTATAGTGGTTGTAGAGTGACCTTTCTAGATAAGATAAGTTAGTTATCTTATCTTATCTTTATCTTTGAGTTGTGGTCAGCTTATCTTCAAAGGAACCACCTTTATCTCTATAGGCTTGGACTGCCTTTGGATTTGGGTCGTGTTCCTCTATTTGGGCCCTTTACTAGGCTTTTCTGTCGATTTGACCGACTTCTTTTGAGAAGAGGTCGGGTAGCCTGACCTGAAGAGGTCGGTCGCTTTATTGCTGATCATCCCGGATCGGATAGCTCGAACCAGGGTGTGAATAGTGTCCCTGCTCGAGCTCGGTCTTCTGCTTTGAGGTCGAGTCCTTGACTTCGATCTTTCTCTAGTGAAGTCGAACTCGAGCATTTTGTCGATTCATTTCTTTGTAGAACCTTTTTGAATGTGGAACGCTTTCCTCTAAGAGCGCGCGTTTTTATATCAGCGCTTTGGCTTTGGGAATATGCGAAGCTTTAAATACCTTCATTAATTAGTTTTGATTGCCCGTTTTTTTGGCTTTTATTTTTGAAATTCATGATCAAAAAACGGTTTCTCTTCTTTGTCTTTCTTCGTAACTTCTCCCTTCACTCTCTCACTTTCTGTTTTCGCCTGCATTTTGCCTCAGCATCATTTGGTGATTCTCTGGGTGATTCCATTTTTCCATCTTCAATCTTCTTTGAAGCTTCTTTCTTTGTTTAGGTTGGTTTTTCTTCCTTTCTCATATTATTTTCCTGTCTGGTTTTGATAAAGTTTTGATTTTGTTTGGAGAAAGTTTGGATCTTTCTGCTTTTGCTGTGCCTGATTGCTGTTGTAATGTGTGTTCTGGGAGTTTCTTCGCCCTTTTGCATGAACCTTTTCGTCTTTCCTGTTGCTTGATGTTCTTAAGGCTTTTGCATGTTATCACCATTTCTGTTTGTGCCTTTGATGATGATTTTGTTTGATTCTGAAAAAAGGTTGTGCCTTTGACGATTTTCGCTTGGCGTGTTTGATGTTGTCGATGCTTTTTGCTGATAGACTGTAAAAAGATAGTGGCTTTGATGACTTTTTGTGTTTTGACTTTATGAAATGTTTGTGATTTGACTTTCTTGTTTGAGAGATGCCGGGACGTAAGCTGTAGATTTTTCCTGAATCCTTGCTTTATTACTGCCTCCAAAGGATGCCCCAGGGCTTTGGTTTGAGTCTTGGGGTTTTCCTTTTCTGTTTGTTCTTCTGTATCATATTAGTCGAGTTGTTTTGCCCCTCGTCCGAGATATTTTTTAGTAATCCAATCTTCTTTTCTTATTGTAGGATTAGTTGGCCTCATGTCTTCTCGCCATAACATTGTAGAGATGTCTTCTAAAGTTCCCGAGGGGATGTCCGATTGGCTGGACTCCCTTGTCTTAATGTGTGTCTCTGTTGTGGATGCTAAGTTTTGTGTAGAGCTGAGGAAACGTCATAGGGTTTATGGTGGTGGTGCCCGGGAGAGAGATTATGAGCTTGTGGCGCCCGACTCTGACGAGAGGGTTTGCTTTCCTACTTCTGTCGAGGGGGAGCGTCCCTTTTTCTATGCCTATGAATATTTCTTCAGCCAGTTGGACATTACCTTTCCTTTTACTGCTTTCGAAACCGACTTGTTGTGGTCGTGTAATATTGCCCCATCCCAGTTTCATCCGAATTCCTGGGGTTTTATCAAGATTTTTCAGCTGCTTTGCCAAGAGTTAGGCATAACACCTTCTCAGACTCTTTTCCTCTATTTTTTTGTTTCTGCCAAGCCCGGAGGGTCTTCCAAAAAGAAAGCTTCCTGGGTTTCTTTCAGGTCGGCCCAGGGGCATAAAATTTTTGCCATGTACGATGAGTCTTTTAAAGATTTTAAGAATTATTTCTTCCGAGTCCGTGCTGTTGAGGGGGCCCGCCCCTTTTTTCTTGATGAAAATGATGAGCCTGCCTTTCCTCTAGAATGGCAAAAGAATGTGAGAGTGTCTCGCTATACATGGGAGATGCTTGATGAGGTTGAGCGGGCTTTTGTAATTGTTCTTGAAGATTTATGGGGGGAACCACCCCATCTTGATACGAAAAGATTTTTTAGTGATCCATCTTTGATTCGAACTGCTTTGGGTACTGTCTGACTTGTTTCTATACTTGCTTTTTAGTTTTATTTCTTCTTTTTGTGATTGTAACCCATTGCTGTGGTCGATTCTGTATTTTCAGAGATGTCGAAAAACAACGATTCCATGAAGGCCTACAAGAAAGCAAAGAAGGCTGCAGCTGCTCAAAATATCTCGGCCAAGGTGGCGGGAGAGGGATCTTCTCAAGTTCCGGTGAAGCCGCCCTTGCCGAGTTCTCCTGGCCCGAGGAGGGTAATTCCCACTCCTAGGGTTCGCCTGGCCGAGCCTCCGCAGTCTTCCGCTGCTACTTCTGGTGCTCCTCCCAACAAGAAACAAAAAACAATTGAGCCTTTCAACCTTGATGCCCCTGATTTTGACGCGGTCGAGTTCGTAGATCAGCAGATCGGTCCATACGGTGTCCTCCCTATGGATGATGTATCACTCCTTCGTCATTTGGACTTTATAACTCGGAGTAGTGTAAAAATGGCACATATGGGAGCTGCCTTGTACCGAACGGCTCAAAATCTTCGTCTCCATGCCACCAAAGCCTTCATGGAGGAGGCAAAACAGGAATTCGATCGGATGAAGGGCTTGAAAGAGGAGCTTGAGGTGAAGGTGGCCAAACTGAAGAAGGATCTGGAAAATGAGAAGGCGAGTTCCCTTGCTCTGGCGGCTTCTGTGCGGTTGGCCGAGGACACGGCGTTGAGGCATAAAGACAGCTACGTTACGTCCTATCGGGAGGGAATGCGTTTGAAGGGGGAGTTGGAGAATGCCCGAGCTGATTATTCTGAGCTTCAGGGTCATCTTGTTGGCAGTGTGAATGCTGCTTACGAGAACCTGAAGGAGCAGGTTCAAATTATTGCTCCCGAGGCCGACCTTACTCTTTTTAGCCTGGATAATGTTGTGAGGGATTGTAAGATTGTCCCTGATGACCAGGATGATGACGATATCGAGCCTCCCCCTGTGCCTTCTGTCAAAGTGTCAACTTCTGTTGTTCCTCCAGGTGAGGTCGGTCATTCTGTTTCTGATCCAGACTGTCAGATCTTGAACTGGGATGATGGTACCGTGGTGCCTATTCAGACTCGCCCTCCTTCTCCCCATACTGATGCTGCCGAGAAGGCTCCCGATCTTAGCTGATTTTTCTTGGATGTTTGTGTAGATGGCCCGACTTGTGGGCTTTTAAACTCTTTATTTTGTAATTTGAATATTTTGCTGACTGTTGATGCTCCTTCTGGTTGCTTGTTTAGCAACTTTTCGTTTTGAAAAAACAAGTAGCTTTCAAGCTTTGGGCCTGATCCTGAAGCTTGTTTATAATATTGTATTTCATATCATGCTTGTTTGCACTTGTCTTGGCACCTTTTTGGGTTTTGAGAATGCTGAAGCCTTGCTGCTCGGCCTCTTTAGATTGCTTTGTACCTATTGCTTGTAGCTTGGATCCTTTGAGGTTGTGGATGTGTGGATCCAACTTGTATTTCAGTTTTCTGGCTCTTACTTGTATTTATTTCTGGCCATCCATAACCGATTTCTTTACGTTGGTCCTCTTTCCAATTATTTTTGTAGTCCTCTTTTTTGGACCTTTGTCAGGTCTCTTTCAGGGACTACTTTTATAACTTGTTTGTTGCAGGAGACCGACTTCTTTATGTAGATTTCTTCTAATTTATTTTGTAATCCTCTTTCTTGGACCTTTGTCAGGTCTCTTTCAGGGATTACTTTTATAACTTGTTCGTTTGTAGGAGACCGACTTCTTTATGTCGATCTCTTCTAAGTTATTTTTGTAATCCTCTTTCTTGGACCTTTGTCAGGTTTCTTTCAGGGATTACTTTTCTAACTTGTTTGTTTGTAGGAGACCGACTTCTTTATGTCGATCTCTTTTAAGTTATTTTTGTAATCCTCTTTCTTGGACCTTTGTCAGGTCTCTTTCAGGGATTACTTTTATAACTTGTTCGTTTGTAGGAGACCGACTTCTTTATGTCAATCTCTTCTAAGTTATTTTTGTAATCCTCTTTCTTGGACCTTTGTCAGGTCTCTTTCAGGGATTACTTTTATAACTTGTCCGTTGTAGGAGACCGACTTCTTTATGTCGATCTCTTCTAAGTTATTTTTGTAATCATCTTTCTTGGACCTTTGTCAGGTCTCTTTCAGGGATTACTTTTATAACTTGGTTTCGTAGGAGACCGACTTCGTCATGTCGATCTCTTCTAAGTTATAGCAATTCCTCTTTTATAGGGTTGGCCAGACCTCTTTCCAGGGATTTGCTGATAACTTGGGTTGACTTGGTCCGACTTTTTAACGTCGGCCAGTCTTTAAGTTATTATTTAGCAATCCATAAGACCTCGTCAGGTTCTTTTTCCGGATCACTTTTGATAACTTCTTGCATTATTCTGTGTTCATCTTTGCCAATTTGTAGAAGGTGGTTTCTATCTTTGTCTGGTCGACCTTTAGATGAATCGCGTTTTCATCTCTATTGGTCTTTATCGTGATCGTGCAGTGAATCTATTTTTCACTTTTCTACCGATCTGTTGCTTTATAATCGGACGATGAATGCTTCAGATTAATGCGTTTTGAGAATTTGTAGAATATCTAAAATATGCTTTATTTAAAAGAAAATGCAAATATATACATATGGGAGTTTTTTATCCCTTTAAGTCAGATAATTTCTGAATCTCAACTTGGTGCCTCATTAAAAAATCTTTTCAGGAAAAAGAGTGCATCCTATGATGAGATCTTTTACTTTTTCTAGCTATAGTACCTTCTTAGGTTGCAGGCGTGCCATGATCTGGGAAGCTCTCATCCCTCCCAAGTACTTATATGACTCGGTAGGGTCCTTTCCAGTTCGCTGCCAGCTTTCCTTCTCCGGGTCGAGTTGTTCCAATATCATTTCGGATTAGGATGAGATCATTCTCAGCAAAACCTCTCGGCACTACCTTTTGATTATATCTGGAAGCCAATCGATGTTTTAGTGCTTCTTCCCTGATCCGAGCTTTTTCTTGGGTTTCAGGAAGTAGGTCGAGCTCTTCCCTTTGAAGTTGGGAGTTAGCTTCCTCATTGTAATGAACCACTCTAGGCGACCTTTCCTCGACCTCTACTGGGATTATTGCTTCCACTCCGTATGCTAGTCGAAATGGTGATTCGTTTGTGGTGGAATGTGGCATTGTTCGATATGCCCATAGGACTTGTGAAAGTTCTTCGGCCCAGGCTCCCTTTGCATCCTGCAGTCTCCATTTTAGCCCAGCCAGTATGACTTTGTTGGCCGCTTCGGCTTGTCCATTGGCTTGGGGATGTTCAACGGAGGTGATTTGGTGTTTTCTGTTTAAGTCAGCTACTAACTTTCTAAAGCCGGCGTCTGTGAATTGGGTGCCATTGTCTGTAGTGATGGAGTATGGAACCCCAAACCTTGTGACAATATTCCTATATAAGAATTTCCGGCTCCTTTGAGCAGCGGCGTTGGCTAGGGGCTCTGCCTCGATCCACTTTGTGAAATAGTCTACCCCGACTATGAGGAATTTAATTTGTCCCGATCCCTGGGGAAAGGGTCCGAGAAGATCGAGTCCCCATTTTACAAATGGCCAAGGCGAGGTTACGCTGATGAGCTCTTCTGGCAGGGCGATGTGAAAGTTGGCATGTTTCTGGCATGGTGGGCATGTCCTTACAAACTCTGTAGCTTCCTTTTGTAGAGTTGGCCAATAAAATCCCACCCGGAGTACTTTTTTTGTGAGAGCTTGTGCTCCGAGATGATTACCACAAATGCCACTGTGTACTTCCTCTAAAACTTCCCTTGTGTTGGAGGTCGGCACATATTTTAGTAGTGGTATTGAAATCCCTCTTTTATATAGGGTGTTGTTTATGATAGTGTAGTACTGAGCCTCCCGTTTTAACCTCTTTGCCTCCTTCTCATTTGTGGGGAGTGTTTCTGTTTTGAGGTAATTAATTATGGGGGTCATCCATCCTTGATCCTGACTTGTTATGGCTAGGACTTTTTCCTCTTTCGAGATTGACGGGTTCTGTAGCATTTCCTGGATGAGGCTTCTATTGTTGCCCCTTGGTTTGGTGCTGGCTAGTTTTGAGAGTGCATCAGCTCAGGCATTTTGTTCGCGGGGTATGTGGCAGATCTTATATTCCCCGAGTTGTCTGAGCTGTTCCTTGGTTTTATCCAAATACTTTTTCATGGTGGGATCTTTGGCTTGGTAGCTCCTTGTTATTTGTGAGGTGACTACTTGTGAATCACTGAAGATGTTGAGTTTTTAAGCTCCAACCTCCTTAGCCAGCTTCAAACCAGCTAGTAACGCTTCATATTCCGCCTGGTTGTTTGAGGCCGGGAACCCAAATTTGAGGGAAAGCTCAACTTGGGTTCCTTGGTTGCTTTCTATTATCACACCTGTGCCGCTTCCAGTCTTATTCGAAGACCCGTCCACGTAGAGGTTCCATTCTGTGGGAGTTTCCAGGGTATCTGTGAATTCTGCAATGAAGTCGGCCAAGTATTGTGATTTGATGGCTATCCGAGCTTTATATTGGAGGTCGAACTCGGATAACTCGACTGCCCACTGTAAAATTCTGCCTGCTAGATCTGTTTTCTGCAGTATCTCTTTTATGGGCTGGTCGGTCCGAACCTTAATGGTGTGAGCCTGGAAGTACGGGCGAAGTCGTCGAAATGTCAGTATGAGAGTATAGGCAAACTTTTCTATTTTTTGGTAGTTCAGCTCAGATCACTGCAGCGCTTTACTAATGAAGTATATAGGTTGTTGCCCTTTGTCGTCCTCTTGAACCAGTGCTGAGGCTACTGCCTGACTTCCTACCGCAAGGTACAATACGAGTGGTTCTTCCTCTCGTGGTCGAGTTAGGATAGGTGGTCGTCCCAGGAAATTTTTGAAATCCTGGAAGGCTTGCTCGCATTCCATTGTCCATTCGAACTTCTTTCCTTTCCTTAAAGTGGCATAGAAGGGGAGAGATCTTATCGCTGATCCCGCTAAGAATCTGGATAAGGCTGCCAATCTCCCGTTGAGTTGTTGTATCTCTCTGACACAAGTTGGGCTCTTCATGTTGAGTATGGCCTGGCATTTGTCCGAATTTGCTTCAATTCCTCTTTGTGTGAGCATGAAACCTAAGAATTTACCCGCTTCTACTGCAAAGGTGCATTTTGCGGGATTGAGTCGCATGTTATGCTTCCTTATAGTGTCGAACACTTGAGCCAGGTCGGACAGTAATGTCTTTTCGCTTTTATTAGCATGTCGTCCACGCAGACTTCCATGATTTTTCCGATATGATCTGAAAAGACTTTATTCATTAGCCTTTGATAAGTAGCTCCCGCATTCTTGAGACCGAAAGGCATCACAGTGTAGCAGTAATTTGCTTTTGGTGTCAAAAATGAGGTCTTTTCTTGATCTCGTGGATACATGGGGATTTGGTTGTATCCGGAATATGCATCCATAAATGAGAGGTATCTATATCCAGATGAAGCATCTACCAGAGTGTCGATACTTGGGAGTGGGTAAAGGATCTTTTGGGCAGGCTTTGTTAAGATCGGTGTAGTCAGTGCATATTCGCCATTTCCCATTTGATTTTTTCACCAAGACGATGTTAGCTAGCCATAGTGGGTACTTGACTTTTCTTATGAATCCTGCCTCCAGTAGGGCTTGTACCTGTTCTTCCATAGCTTGGGATCGTTCTACCCCAAGTTTTCTTCATCTCTGCTGTATCGGCCAAGATCCTGGATAGACCGCCAACTTGTGACACATTAGCTTGGGGTCTATGCCTGGCATGTCTGCAGCTTTCCATGCGAAGAGATCAACATTATCTCGTAAGAACTGTACTAGTAATTCTTTTGCGTCTCCCTTCAGGATCGTGCCAATATTAGTTGTTTTGTCCGAGGTATCTCCGATCTGAAATTTCTCTATTTCTTCTTCGGGCTGTGGAGGGAGTTCTTCTTGTCTCTGAACTCCACCAAGCTCAATTTTATGGAACTCTTCTCTTCTGCCTCTAAGGTTTAGACTTTCGTTATAACAGCGGCGTGCCATTTTTTGATCTGCTTTTATCGTAGCTATCCCTTCTGTAGTTGGGAATTTCATGCAGAGATGTGGAGTTGAGACTATTGCGCCGAGTTGATTTAGTGTTGTCCGACCTATTAGGGCATTGTAGGCTGAACTCACGTCGACCACGATGTAGTCTATCTTGAATGTTCTGGATTGGTTCCCTTTTTCGAAGGTTGTATGTAGTGACACGTATCCCAGCGGTTGTACTGGGGTTTCTCCCAGTCCGAACAGGCTGTTAGGGTATGCTCTAAGCTCCTTTTCTTCTAAGCCGAGCTTATCGAAGGCAGTTTTGAATAAGATGTCGGCGGAGCTCCCTTGGTCTATTAATGTGTGGTGGAGATTGGCATTTGCCAGTATGATGGTGATGACCATGGGGTCGTCGTGTCCTGAGATGATACCGGATGCGTCTTCTTTGGTGAATGTGATTGCAGGGATGTCAGGTGCTTCCTCCTTTCCTTCGACATGATATACTTCTTTGAGATATCTTTTGCGGGATGATTTGGAGATTCCTCCTCCTACAAATCCTCCGTGTATCATATGGACATGTCTTTCTGGCATACGAGGTGATCGCTCGATTCGTCCGACATCTTCATCCCTTCTTCTCTTTCTTTGATCATCATCTCGGGTGGCCAGAAACTGATCTAGTTTTCCTTCTCTCACTAATTTTTCTATGATATTTTTTAAGTCGAAGCATTCGATGGTGGAATGCCCTCGGACTTGGTGATATTCACAGTATTTGTTCCGATTTCCTCCTCCTCTTTTGCCTTTGAGTGGTCGAGCTAGGGGTATCTTTTCCGTATGGCAGACTTCTTTGTAGACATCTACCAGGGATACCCTAAGAGGGGGTGTAATTGTGATACTTTTTAATTTTCTCCCCTTGTCGATCTTCCTTCTTTTTGGATTCTTTATCTTTATCTCGGTAGGAGAATCCAGATTTTGAGGTTTCTCCCAACCGAGAGTTTTCTTCCATGTTGATATATTTTTCCGCTCGCTCCTGCACCTCTGGTGCACGAAATTGTGATCTCAGGCAACGGCGCCAAAAACTCTGTGCGCACGTCTTAATAAATTATTTTTCATTCACAACTTCGATACAACTAACCAGCAAGTGCACTGGGTTGTCCAAGTAATAAACCTTACGTGAGTAAGGGTTGATCCCACAGAGATTGTTGGTATGAAGCAAGCTATGGTCACCTTGTAGATCTCAGTCAGGTGGATATAAAATAGTTATGGAGTTTTCGAAAATAAATAATAAAATAAGGATAGAAATACTTATGTAAATCACGAAGTGGTTGTCAGGCACGCATTCGTGGGGGAATGATGATGATTGTCACGTTCATCACATTCAGGTTGAAGTGCGAATGAATATCTTAGAAGTGGAATAAGTTGAATTGAATAGAAAAACAGTAGTACTTTGCATTAATCTTTGAGGAACAGCAGAGCTCCACACCTTAATCTATGGAGTGTAGAAACTCTACCGTTAAAAATACATAAGTGAAGGGTCCAGGCATGGCCGAATGGCCAGCCCCCAAAACGAGATCACAGGATCAAAAATACAATCCAGGATGTCAAATACAATAGTAAAAAGTCCTATTTATAATAAACTAGCTACTAGGGTTTACAGAAGTAAGTAATTGATGCATAAATCCACTTCCGGGGCCCACTTGGTGTGTGCTTGGGCTGAGCTTGAATGTTACACGTGCAGAGGCTCTTTCTGGAGTTGAACGCCAGGTTGTAACGTATTTCTGGCGTTCAACTCTGGTTTGTGACGTGTTTCTGGCGTTTAACTCCAGACAGCAGCGTAGAACTGGCGTTCAACGCCCTTTTACGTCGTCTAAACTCGGTCAAAGTATAAACTATTATACATTGATGGAAAGCCCTGGATGTCTACTTTCCAACGCAATTAAAAGCGCACCATTTTGAGTTCTGTAGCTTCAGAAAATCCACTTTGAGTGCAGGTAGGTCAGAATCCAACAGTATCAGCAGTCCTTCTTCAACCTCTGAATATGATTTTTGCTCAAGTCCCTCAATTTCAGCCAGAAAATACCTGAAATCACAGAAAAACACACAAACTCATAGTAAAGTCCAGAAATATGAATTTAACATAAAAACTAATGAAAACATCCCTAAAAGTAACTAGATTCTACTAAAAACATATTAAAAACAATTCCAAAAAGCGTATAAATTATCCGCTCATCACAACACCAAACTTAAATTGTTGCTTGTCCCCAAGCAACTGAAAATCAAATAGGATAAAAAGAAGAGAATATACTATAAATTCCAAACTATCAATGAAACATAGCTCCAATCAGATGAGCGGGACTTGTAGCTTTTTGCCTCTTGAATAGTTTTGGCATCTCACTTTATCCATTGAAGTTCAGAATGATTGGCATCTATAGGAACTCAGAGTTCATATAGTGTTATTGATTCTCCTAGTTCAGTATGTTGATTCTTGAACACAGCTATTTTATGAGTCTTGGCCGTGGCCCTAAGCACTTTGTTTTCCAGTATTACCACCGGATACATAAATGCCACAGACACACAATTGGGTGAACCTTTTCAGATTGTAACTCAGCTTTGCTAAAGTTCTTGCCTTTTGGTTTTAAGAGCTTTTGGCTTTTTCTGCTTGCTTTTGCTCTCTCTTTTTTTTTTCTCTATTTTTTTTTCTGCAAGCTTTGTTCTTTGCTGCTTTTTCTTACTTCAAGAATCATTTTTATGATTTTTCAGATTATCAAATAACATGTCTCTTTGTCATCATTCTTTCAAGAGCCAACATATTTAACATTCTTAAACAACAACTTCAAAATATATATGCACTGTTCAAGCATTCATTCAAAAAATAAGAAGCATTGTCACCACATCAATATAATTAAACTAAGTTCAAGGATAAATTCGAAGCTCATGTACTTCTTGTTCTTTTGAATTAAAACATTTTTCATTTAAGAGAGGTGATGGATTCATAGGACATTCATAACTTTAAGACAAAGTCACTAAATACTAATGATCATGTAATAAGACACAAACATGGATAAGCACTTAATCATAAAGAAAACGAAAAACAGAGAATTTAAGAACAAGGAATGAGTCCACCTTAGTGATGGTGGCGTTTTCTTCTTGAGGAACCAATGATGTCCTTGAGCTCTTCTATGTCTCTTCCTTGCCTTTGTGGCTTGATCCTTAGTGATTTTTGGTATTTCTATCCTCAGTTGCTTCCAATAATTGTGTGGAGGAAAATGTATCCCCTGAGGTATCTTAGGGATTTCTTGATTTGCAGCCACATGTTCTACCACTGAGCTATAGACCCTTGAGATGAATCTTTCCATCTCCCATGACTCGGAGGTGGAAGCTTTTGTCTTCCCTTTCCCTTTTCTAGAGGATTCTCCGGTCTTGGGTGCCATCAATGGTAATGAAAAAATAAAAAGCTTATGCTTTTACCACACCAAACTTAGAATATTGCTCGCCCTCGAGCAAGAGAAGAAAGAATAGATGAAGAAGAAGAAGAAGAAAATATGGAGGAGAGGGGGGAGGGGTGTATTCGGCCAAGAAGAGAATAGAGGGTTGTGTTGTGAGAAAATGAGGAAGAATGGAGGGGGGTGATTGGTGAAGAGTTTTGGGGAAGAGTGTTTATGGGATTGTGTGAAAGAGGGGTGAGAAGAAGTGAGTGGAGGTAGGTGGGGATCCTGTGGGGTCCACAGATCCTGAGGTGATCCTGTGGGATCCACAGATCCTGAGGTGTTCAAGGATTTACAACCTTGCACCAAATTAGGCATGCAAAATGCCCTTGCACACAACTCTGAGCGTTCAGCGCCAGATTGGTGCTTGTTCTGGGCGTTGAACGCCTATTTGTTGCCCATTTCTGGCGTTGAACGCCAGAACCATGCTTGTTCTGGGCGTTCAGCACCAACTCTTCTCCAGGGTGCAATTCTGGCGTTCAATCGCCCAGATGCTGCCCATTTTGGGCGTTCAGCGCCAGAACCATGCTCTGTTCTGGCGTTGAACGCCAGCCAGATGCTTCTTACTGGCGTTTAAATGCCAGTGAGATCCTCCTCCAGGGTGTGATTTTTCTTCTGCTGTTTTTGATTCCGTTTTTAATTTTTATATTTATTTTGTGACTCCACATGATCATGAACCTGATAAAATATGAAAGAACAAGAAAAATAAAATTAGATAAATAAAAATTAGGTTGCCTCCCAACAAGCGCTTCTTTAATGTCAATAGCTTGACAGTGGGCTCTCATGGAGCCTCACAGATGTTCAGAGCATTGTTGAGACTTCCCAACACCAGACTTAGAGTTTGGATATGGGAGTTCAACACCAAACTTAGAGTTTGGTTGTGGCCTCCCAACACCAAACTTAGAGTTTGACTGTGGGGGCTCTGGTTGACTCTGTTTTGAGAGAAGCTTTTTATGCTTCCTCTCCATGTTTACAGAGGGATGTCCTTGAGTTTTAAACTCAACGGAGTCCTCATTCAATTGAAGGACTAGTTCACCTCTGTCAACATCAATCACAGCTCTTGCTGTGGCTAGGAAGGGTCTTCCAAGGATGATGGATTCATCCTCATCCTTCCCAGTATCTAGGACTATGAAGTCAGCAGGGATGTAAAGGCCTCCAACCTTCACTAACACGTCCTCTACTTGTCCATAAGCCTGTTTTCTTGAATTTTCTGCCATCTCTAATGAGATTTTAGCAGCTTGCACCCCAAAGATTCCCAGTTTCTCTATTACAGAGAGGGGCATGAGGTTTATCCCTGAACCAAGGTCACATAGAGCCTTTTCAAAGATCATGGTGCCTATGGTACAAGGTATTAGGAACTTTCCAGGATCCTGTTTCTTCTGAGGCAATGTCAGTTGATCCAGATCACTTAGTTCATTGGTGAACGAGGGAAGTTCATCCTCCCAAGTCTCAATACCAAATAATTTGGCATTCAGCTTCATAATTGCACCAAGGTACTTGGTAACTTGCTCCTTAGTAACATCCTCATTCTCTTCAGAAGAGGAATACTCATCAGAGCTCATGAATGGCATAAGGAGGTTTAATAGAATCTCTATGCTCTCTAGATGAGCTTCAGATTCCTTTGGTTCCTCAGAGGGAAACTCCTTATTGATCACTGGACGTCCCAGGAGGTCTTCCTTGATTTCTTCTACCATTATTAAAGCCTTATTGAGGCTTTTGTTGATCCTTCCATGAGAGATTTGGGTGATTTCTCCATGAGGGGTTATAGGTGTTTCCATAAGGTTTACCCATGTAATTCACCTCTGCTATTGCAGGGTTTTCAGGATCATAAGCTTCTTCTTCAGAAGATGCCTCTTGAGTACTGTTGGATGCAGCTTGCATTCCATTCAGACTCTGAGAAATTATATTGACTTGCTGAGTCAATATTTTATTCTGAGCCAATATGGCATTCAGAGTATCAATTTCAAGAACTCCCTTCTTCTGAGGCGTCCCATTACTCACAGGATTCCTCTCAGAAGTGTACATGAACTGGTTATTAGCAACCATGTCAATGAGTTCTTGAGCTTCTGCAAGCGTTTTCTTTAGGTGAATGGATCCACCTGCAGAAGTATCCAATGACATCTTAGCTAATTCAGACAGACCATCATAGAATATATCCAGGATGGTCCATTCTGAAAGCATGTCAGAAGGACACTTTTTTGTCAGTTCTTTGTATCTCTCTCAAGCTTTATCGAGGGATTCACCTTCTTTCTGTCTGAAGGTATGAACATCCACTCTAAGCTTACTCAGCTTTTGAGGAGGAAATAACTTGGCTAAGAAAGCCTTGACCAGCTTATCCCATGAGTTCAGGCTATCTTTGGGTTGAGAGTCCAACCACACTCTAGCTCTGTCTCTTACAGCAAAAGGGGAAAAGCATGAGCCTGTAGACTTCAGGATCTATTCCATTAGTCTTAACAGTATCACAGATCTGCAAAAATTCAATTAAGAACTGAAAGGGATCTTCAGATGGAAGTCCATGAAACTTGCAGTTTTGCTGCATCAGAGAAACTAGCTGAGGTTTCAGCTCAAAATTGTTTGCTCCAATGGTAGGGATGGAGATGCTTCTTCCATGTAAATTGGAATTAGGTGCAGTAAAGTCACCC
>NC_029787.2:72897976-72904193 GCF_000816755.2 Arachis ipaensis
AAAATTAAAATTAAAAATTAAAATAATTAGTTAATTAAAAGGAAATTTTGAAAAAGAGGGAAGATATTTTCAAAAATTAGAGAGAGAGAGAGAGTTAGTTAGGTAGTTTTGAAAAAGATAAGAAACAAACAAAAAGTTAGTTAGTTAGTTGAAACAAATTTGAAAATCAATTTTGAAAAGATAAGAAGATAAGAAGTTAGAAAGGATATGTTAAAATCAAATTTTGAAAAAGATAAGATAAAGAGATATTTTTGAAAAGATATGATTGAAATTAGTTTTGAAAAAGATTTGATTTTTAAAATCACAATTAATGACTTGATTCACAAGAAATCACAAGATATGATTCTAGAACTCAAAGTTTGAATCTTTCTTAACAAGCAAGTAACAAACTTGAAATTTTTGAATCAAAACATTAATTGATGATGATATTTTCGAAAATTATGTGATAAAATTAAGAAAAAGATTTTGAAAAACATTTTTAAAATTTTCGAAAATAACTAAGAAAAATGAAAAAGATTTGATTTTTGAAAAAGATTTTGAAAAAGATAAGATTTTTAAATTGAAAATTTGATTTGACTCATAAAAACAAGTAGATTTTAAAATTTTTTGAAAAAGTCAAATCTAATTTTCGAAATTTTGAGAGAGAAAAAGGGGAAGATATTTTTTTTTATTTTTGAATTTTTAATGATGAGAGAGAAAAACATGAAAATGATGCAATGCATGAAAATTTTGGATCGAAACAATGAATGCATGCAAGAATGCTATGAATGCCAAGATGAACACCAAGAACACTATGAAGATCATGATGAACATCAAGAACATATTTTTGAAAATTTTTTTAATGCAAAGAAAACATGCAAGACACCAAACTTAGAAACCTTTCATGTTTAGACTCTATGGATTCAAGAATGCATATGAAAAATACCATACAACACAAAAACAATGTAATATGAAGATCAATCAAGAAGGTTTATCAAGAACAACTTGAAGATCATGATGAATGCAATGCATGAATGCAATTTTCGAAAAATGCAAGATGAGTATGCAATTGACACCAAAACTTAAAAATTGACTCAAGATTCAAACAAGAAACACAAAATATTTTTTATTTTTATGATTTTATGATTTTTTTTGGATTTTTTCAAAAATTATTTGAAAAAGAAAAATAAGGATTACAAAATTTTTAATATGAATCCCAGGAATCTTGCATTCTTAGTCTAAAGCTTCAGTCCCGGAATTAGACAAGGCTCACTAGCCAGCCAAGCTTTCAATGAAAGCTCCAGTCCAAAACACTAGACATGGCCAATGGCCAGCCAAGCTTCAGCAAACATAGATACCTTTCATGTATACAACAGCTGATATTTCATCCAACTTCATATACTTATAAGTGGAAGCCTCAGTCCAAAAGAATTAGACATAGCTTTACAGCCAGCCAGGCTTCAACATGCCTCATGAAACACTAGAATTCATTCTTAAAAATTCTGAAGAACATAATAAAAAAAATTTTTTTGAAAAGAATTTTTATTTTTTTCGAAAACAGATGAGAAATTTTTTTGAAAGATTTTTGAAAATTTTTGAAAATAAAACAAAAAGAAAATTACCTAATCTGAGCAACAAGATGAACCGTCAGTTGTCCAAACTCGAACAATCCCCGGCAACGGCGCCAAAAACTTGGTGCACGAAATTCTGATATCAGGCAACGGCGCCAAAAACTCTGTGCGCACGTCTTAATAAATTGTTTTTCATTCACAACTTCGATACAACTAACCAGCAAGTGCACTGGGGTTTAACTGCAGACAGCAGCGTAGAACTGGCGTTCAACGCCCTTTTACGTCATCTAAACCCGGTCAAAGTATGGACTATTATACATTGCTGGAAAGCCCTGGATGTCTACTTTCCAACACAATTGGAAGCGCGCCATTTTGAGTTCCGTAACTCCAGAAAATCCACTTTGAGTGTAGGAAGGTCAGAATCCAACAGCATCAGCAGTCCTTTTTCAACCTCTGAATCTGATTTTTGCTCAAGTCCCTCAATTTCAGCCAGAAAATACCTGAAATCACAGAAAAACACACAAACTCATAGTAAAGTCCAGAAATGTGAATTTAACATAAAAACTAATGAAAACATCCCTAAAAGTAACTAGATTCTACTAAAAACATATTAAAAACAATGCCAAAAAGCGTATAAATTATTCGCTCATCAACCTCATCCAGAGATGTGGGATATTTCTTCGATATAGATTGGCTAAAAGATCTCTCTCGTAGGCCATTGATGAGGCCCATGATGGCGGCCTCTGTTGGCAAGCTTTGTATGTCTAGGCATGTTTTGTTGAATCTCTCCACGTAGGTGCGAAGACTTTCCCGATCTCCTTGCCTGATTCCTAGTAGACTGGGGGCGTGCTTGGCCTTGTCTTTTTGTATGGAGAATCTGGCCAGGAATTTTTTGGCTAGGTCGTCAAAGCTTGAGATGGACTTAGGAGGTAAGTTGTCGAACCATCTAATTGCTGTCTTCGTGAGGGTCGTTGGAAAAGCTTTGCAGCGAACAGCGTCCGAGGCGTCGGTGAGGTACATTCTACTTCTGAAGTTACTGAGGTGATGGTTGGGGTCTGTGGTGCCATCATACAGAGTCATATCCGGGAGTTTGAAGTCCTTAGGAATTTTAGTTTTCATGATGTCCCTAGTTAATGGATCTTGATCTTTGCGTGAATTGTCCTCAGGGGTGGTCCGGGTAGCCTTTGCTTTGAGGTCGGCTTTGAGTTATAAGATTTTATCTTCTAGCTCTCGACGTCGCCTTACCTCTCTTTGTAGATCCTTGCCAACTTCTCGTTGATGCTGGCTTTCTTTTTCAAGTTGCTTTAAATGATTTTGAAGTGCTTCTATTACTCCTGGATTTGATGAGTTTTTGTCTCCGTTAGATTCTGGAGTATCTTTTAGTGTAGCATCCGTGTTTTTGTGCGGTGTTCTGTCCTCCAGATCTGAATCGTGGTCGTTGTCATGGTCGTCCGCCATGGGGATGGGATGACTTCCAGGTTCCCCGGTAACGGCGCCAATTTTCCGAGGGTTACCTGAAACTATAGGTCAATCTCGGATGAGATCTTCTGTATTGGTCGGAGATGACGTGTCCAGCTGGCTGGTGGTGGCCGGAGCTGTTGTGTCCGACTTGTTAGACTGGCTGCACTTCTGATCCTTGGTCACCGGAGGGTGGGGGGTACCTGCAAGAGACTCCGATGCTTAAGTTAGCACGGGTATTAAGCAGGTTTATTGTAGAATCAGAGTATGAGTTATACCTGGGTGCTCCAGTGTATTTATAGTGATTGTAGAGTGACCTTTCTAAATAAGATAAGTTAGTTATCTTATCTTATCTTTATCTTTGAATTGTGGTCAGCTTATCTTTAAGGGAACTACCCTTATCTCTATAGGCTTGGACTGCCTTTGGATTTGGATCGTGTTCCTCTATTTGGGCCCTTTACTGGGCTTTTCTGTCGATTTGACCGACTTCTTTTGAGAAGAGGTCGGGTAGCCTGACCTGAAGAGGTCGGTCGCTTTATTGCTGATCATCCCGGATCGGATAGCTCGAACCAGGGTGTGAACAGTACCTCCACCTCATTACCGAGCATGATGCAATGAATCATCACGGCTCGGTCCATAGTAACCTTAGATCGGTTATTCGTAGGAATGATAGAGTGCTGAATAAACTCTAACCATCCCCGAACAACTGGCCTCAGATCGTGCCTGCCCAGCTGGTTTGGATGACCTCGAGCATCCCTCCTCCACTGTGCTCCGGGGGGCATATGTCAGTGAGGACCTGGTCTAGTCTCTGGTCAGTGTTGACCCTTTGAATGTAAGAGTGAGGGTCATCTTTAGATGATGGTAGCTGTAGCATCTCTCTCACCCTTTCTGGACCAAACTCCATAATCTTCCATCGGACCATGGTGAGCCAGTTCTTCGGGTCTGGGTTCATGCATGTGACATGCTTGTAAGCCACCTAAGCATTGGCATAGAACTCCTTGACTATCAGCACACCTACATCAGTCACGGGGTTGTATAAAACTTGCCAACCCCTCCTCAGAATCTGTTCCCAGATCTCCGGGTACTCACCCGGCTGCAGATCAAAATGGACCTCCAGGATCACTTTCTTTTTGCTCACTATGTCATTGAAGTGATCCTTGTGGGTCTTAGAAAAGAACCGGGTGAAATGATATCAACTAGATACAGGAGCCTTTTCCTCCTCTTCCTAGAAAAAGATTCACCAGTTTTAGGTGCCATGTGGATAATGATAGAAATATAAAAACGGAGTGCTACAACACCAAACTTAAAATGTTTTCTCATCCCCAAGCAAAGAAAAATAGAAATAGTGGGGAGGACAAGGTAGAGCAAATATGGAGGGGATTCATACATGTGAAAGTAGGAGAGGGGAAGGGATAGTGTAGAAATGGTGGAGATAGACGGGTGATGGGTTTGGTTAAAGAGGGGAAAAGTGAAGGTGTGATGAAATGGAAATGATGAAAAAGAAAAAGTATGAAGAGAGAGAGAGAGTGTGTGTGTGTGCTGTCGGGTAAGAACAAGATAAATGGAAGGAAAGGAAGGTGAAAATAAAAATTAAAAGAGAGAGTGTAGAAGGGAAGAAGGAGGGTGAGTATGTATGGATGTAGTGTTGTAAAAGTGAAAGGAGTATGGTATATATATAGAGTGGGAAAGGAAGGCACGGTTAAAGGGGTTGGTAGGGAAATGAATTTAAATGGAGGTGTGTGGGGAAGGGGGTGTGATCGTTGGTAATGGGGAAGGGAGATTTGGTGGGATTAATTTGAGGTGATTGGGTGATGGGGAGGTTGATAGGTGTTTGGGGGAATGAATGGGGATGGGAAAGTGGGTAGGGGGTGAAAGGGAGTGGGGTTGAATGGTCAAAGGGGATGGGGCGGGTTATGTAACCGTTAGTAAAATTCAAAATCCCTTCTTCAATGTCCATTCTCGCGCCAGCTTCTTTATGCCATTCTGGGCGTTAAACGCCCTCCCTGGCATTTAACGCCAGCTTCTACTTACCAGCTCAAGCACTAAATGCCCAACTTGGCGTTTAGCACCCCAAACAATGCAAACCACCTTGAAATGTGTGCTTTCCGACACTAAATGCCCATGTTGGTGCTCAGCGCCAGAACACTCGAGTGACATGCTCTCTAGGGTATGTTGTTTCTCCTCCAAAGTCCTCCTGTTCCTGTTCTACACACTTTGCATGATCACAAACATCATAAAACCAAGAAAATCTATGAATAATAATAATGAAAAAATAAAAAATAAAAAATAAATGAAAACAAACTAAAAGAAAAATCAAAGGATACTCAGGGTTGGGTTGCGTCCTAACAAGCGCTTCTTTACCGTCACTAGCTTGACGGTCAGCTCTGCTAAAGAGAGTGGTGGTCATAGGGCCTTAGCTCTTCACCTCTCGCTGTAAATCTCTTTCCTGTGCTCTCATGGATTAACTCAATATGCTCAAGAGAGAGGATCATGTTCACTGTATGAGGTAGGATTGGACTTTTAGTAAATACCACCTTTATTCCTGTTGAGAAATCATCAGTGGAGATTTTTTTGTTCCTCCAACCCTTAGGTACCTTTTTCTTGGGGCTTCCTTCCTTGGTGGATGATACGTACCCAACACCAAACGTAGGCTTGATGTTAGGGAGAATTGTAATGGTTCCCACCAAAGGAGGTTTAAGCTATGAACTCTGCTCTGCTTCAGTCAAGGGTACATGAAGATTTGAATTAGAGCCTCCTTCATCAGAGTGATGTAAAGGTCTGAAAACCTTGAATAGCAAGTAATCTTCACGCATCCTCAGAACTAATTCACCTTGCTCCACATCAATCAGAGCTCTTCCAGTGGCCAGTAGTAGTCTTTCTAGGATGATAGAGTCGGTCTCATCCTCTCCGATGTCTAGAATTACAAAATCTGTAGGGAGAAAAAGTTCTCCAACCTTGACCAAGACATTCTCCACTATTCCATGTGCTTGTTTCAGATACTTGTCTGCCATTTGTAAGGCTATCGATGATGAGATTTCTTGTATGGTTTGGAATCAATCAAAACAAGAATCAATTCGTTGGTAGCATAGTCCAAACCAACAATGAATTCTCAACATCAAATAATAAAGTCAATACAAAATAACCGAGAGTAATTAAACCTCGGGTCGTCTTCCCTAGGAGTTGCAATGAAATGTACAATTATTGGCTAT
>NC_029787.2:72904300-72937766 GCF_000816755.2 Arachis ipaensis
AGAGAGATATAGAGAGAGAGAGAGAGAGAGAGAGAGAGAGAGAGAGAGAGAGAGAGAGAGAGCATGGGGGATTGGGAATGAAGGCAAGAGAGCAAGGAATGTAAATAGCAAGAAAGTAAATGAGCATGCAAGGAATGTAAATGGAAACTCTTGGCAAGGAGTGGGTAATCTAGGTTTCCTATCCTAATTATGGACCACAAACATGGCAATTGTGTGGAATCAATCCAAATCAATCAATCCTCCTTGAGAATTAGTCAAAAGCGTAATTGATCCCAATCCATAAGTCCTCCGGGATCCCAATCCTAACGATAAACAAAGACAACTAACAAGCAAGCTATTTACATATTAACATATTTACAATAACAAAAAATAAGCAAGCAACATATGTACAATCAACCAAAAATAAGCTATTCACACTATTCACATATGCACAATAGCCAATAACATACACCATTGCAACTCCCCAGCAACGGCGCCAAATTTGATAATGAGATTTTTTGTATGGTATGGAATCAATCGAAACAAGAATCAATTCGTTGGTAGCATAGTCCAAACCAACAATGAATTCTCAACATTAAATAATAAAGTCAATACAAAATAACCGAGAGTAATTAAACCTCGGTTCGTCTTCCCTAGGAGTTGCAATAAAATGTATAATTATTGGCTATGAGAGAGAGAGAGCATGGGGGATTGAGAATGAAGCCAAGAGAGCAAGGAATGTAAATAGCAAGAAAGTAAATGAGCATGCAAGGAATGTAAATGGAAACTCTTGGCAAGGAGTGGATAATCTTGGGATTTCTATCCTAGTCATGGACTACAAACATGGCAATTGTGTGAAATCAATCCAAATTAGTTAATCCTCCTTGAGAATTAGTCAAAAGGGCATAATTGATCTCAATTCATAAGTCCTAGTCAACTCACTAATTACTTAGTGAAAGACTAGCGTCAATGGAAACCAAACCAATTAGTCATTTTTCACACAATACGGAATGGACATCCACAACTCAATTCCATCCAAACATCTAATTTCTCAACCAAGAGTGTGAAAACTAAACATGCAAGAAATTGAACATCAAGCAATTAAAGTCAAAGCAATTAAATGTCAAAGCAAGGAAGATTAAAGTGCAATAAACCTCTTGGCAAGTAATTGAGAACTAAGGCTACCTATCCTAGTCATTAACCACAAACATATGATGATTATGAAGAGTTAATCTTACTTAGTCAACCTTACATCGAAGATAAGTCAAATAGGCATAGTTAATTTCAATCCCTAAGTCCTAGGTCAACACTAGGGGTCACATAAAGTCAAGGGAAACCAAATTAACTAACAACTCTAATATATCAAACAAGAATGGACATCAATGACTCAAGGGACACCAAAGTCAACAATTCCAAGCCAAGAGTGTAGAAAAACTAAGTGAAAACTAAGCCAAGCATTTTATCAAATACTTGGTGTGCATGAGAATAAAATAATATTAAAATGCATAAAAAATAAAGTCTAACTACCAAAAGCAAGAAAATAGCAACAATAACTAAAGAAAGCCATAAATGAACATAAAATATAAATTGCATTAATTATAAATTAAAATAACAAGAGTGTTCATAAAATAAAAAATGACATAAAAGAGAAATTAAGAAGAAGAACTAAGAGAAGTAAGACAATAAAGTAAAGAAACATAAATGAAACTACATAAAAAAATAATTAAAGACAGAAATTAAAGGAAATTAAACTAAACCTAACCTAATTTTAGAGAGAGGGGGGAGCTTCTCTCTCTAGAAACTAAGAGAAAACTGGTGCGGAATTTATACCCACAAACTAACCAGCAAGTGGACCGGGTCGTACCAAGTAGTACCTCAGGTGAATGAGGGTCGATCCCACGAGGATTGATGGATCAAGCAACAATGATGGAGTGATTTGCTTAGTCAGACAAACAGAAAATGGTGTTTTGAAAGTTCAATTGCATTAAAGAGTAACTCAGAGAATCAGAAAAGCAAGTAGTAAACAAGTAGTGAATAATATATGGAGAAACAGTTAAGGCTTCAGAGATATCTATTTTTCGGATTGAATTTTCTTACTAACTATTTTAATCATGCAATATTTAATTCATGGAAAACTATATGTGACTAAACCCTAATTCCTTAGACCTTTTTAGTCTCCTCTAAAATTCATCAACCGCCAATTCCTTGGTCACTTAATTCCAATTAGAGGGTGGAGTTCAATTCTAGTTTATATGCCACAGAAATCCTAATTACCCAAATATAAGAGGATTATATATCACGTATCCCGTTAAGTCCAGATAATTAGAAATTTAGGAGAATATGTTTTCAAGCTGTTGTTCAAGTAAAGAGCTTTTCCAAGTTATACAAGAACTCAATTAGAAAGTGGGTCATACTTCTGTTCCACCAAAATTCATAAGATAAAGAATGAAAACAATTCTTGAAATATAAATCAGTACATGAATTAAAATAGAAAAATAATAGTATAAATCCATACAATAGACAGAGCTCCTAACCTTAACAATGGAGGTTTAGTTGCTCATGGTTCAGAGAGAAAAACTAGGATTCAGGTAAACTATAAATTGCGGAATGAGGTAGAAGAGAGGAGAAGAGAGATTCTTTTCCCTTTTATATCTAATCCTAATTAATGTAAAATATATTTCCTAAAACTAAATAATATCTTTTCCTATTTTTAAATAAAATAAAGTTTAAATCAGAATTAATAGGAGATTGCGTGCTTGCTTCTTGGAGAGTTGGGGACCACTTGATTCCTTAATAATCCACGCCTAACTTGAGAAATCTCAAGTTAGGCGCAGAATTGGCCGAATTGATGGAGAAGAAGTATGAACTATTATATATCTTTGGAAAGCTCTAGAAGTTAGCTTTCCAACGCCACTAAAATCACATCAATTGGACCTTTGTAGCTTGAGTTATTCAGGTTTGAGTGCAGAGAGGTCAAGGTTGATAGCATCATTCGCCTTCTTCTCTTTTTCTGCGAAAACTCTATCAAATCCATCCGAATGCTACCTAAAATAAACAGAATTGTACAAGACTCAAAGTAAAATCCATAGTTTCTAATAGATAAGTAATTTTTGATTAAACTCAACAAATTAAATGCAAATTTACTAGGAAAAGGTAAGAAAGATGCTCACGCATCACAACACCAAACTTGAATTGTTGCTTGTCCTCAAGCAACCAAAATTAGTACATGATTAAGATGTGAATTTGCATGAGAGGTGAGAGTTCAGTTATGCTCATGTCTCTTCTTAAAGTGGGGTTTATCTATTATAATTCTGAACAGTTTTGCCATCTCACTCTCCTTTGAATCTGAGGAATGTCATTGTCATTCGGAATTAGAATCCGGATCATATTATGAATTCTTTGCTCTTTGTACTCCAGTTTAATCCTTGAACACAGCATACATCCATTGGTGCTTTGCACCTTGAGTCTAGCCGTGACTTTAAATGTTTTGTCTCAAGCTTCACTTGACACAAAAATACCACAAGCACTTGACTGGGGAACTCTCTTTAAGTTCTGATTTTTCTTTCAGTTACTCCTAGACATTGGTGCTCAAAGCCTTTGGCATACTCTGCTAAATATATTTGGCCTCGACTCTAGATATTCTGTCTCAAGGATTACTTGACACAAGAACACCACAAGCATATGACTAAGGAAACAACTCTTTGAGCTTTTAATCATGTCTGACCTCCTTAGTCATTGATGCTCAGAGCCTTGGACCTTGCTTTTATTTTTCTTTTGCTATTTCTTTTGCTTCAAGGATTAAGCTTTCACTAATTTCAGAGAAGTCATAATAGTTCTCTAAAGTCTTGTTCCTTATACATAAACATCCTTTGATTCAAATTCAAATATGCACTGTTTTTGTCATTCATTCAGAATCACAAATAATACCACCATATTTAAGTAAACAAGACTAATCTTAAATATAAACTCAATTTCTCATGCAATACATCACTTTTTTTCTTTTCTTTTCTTTTTAGATTCAATTTCAGTGAATGGTACATGAAACATTTTTTTTACTAAAAGCAAATGACAGAATGAAATTAAATCTAAGAACTGAAAGTACTAAAGATCATGCAGGCAATCAAAGCAACAGAAAACTGAAGACAACAAAATAAGAATAGAAGAGAAATAGAATGAAAGGAACTCAACCACCTCAATTATGCTGGTGGCCATCTCATTCCTCCATGAAGAACATTCATCTCCCTTTGGTGCTATTAAGAAGAGGCCAAAAGCAAAGCGACAACACCAAACTTAAAAGTTTGCTTGTCCTCAAGCAAAGAAAAGCTGAAAACAGGGTGTCAAAAATTCTTCTTAATTGCTCTTATTCCTGTTCTAAAAATTCTGCATGATCAAGCATATGTAAAACAAAGGAAAACAGTAAAAACTCAATAAAAATCAAAGAAATAAGATAATTAATGCAACGGAAAAATAGCTAAGGATACGAAATTATTGGGTTGCCTCCCGACAAGCGCTTCTTTAACGTCACTAGCTTGACAGTCAACTCCTCTAAGGAGGAGGATTATAGGGGCTCAGTTCTTCACCCCTCACCTTGAACTTCTTTCCTGTGTCTCCATAAAGTAGCTCAATATGCTCCAGAGAGAGGATTCTGTTTACTGTATAAGTCCACACTGGATTGCTAGTCAACACCACCTTCATTCCTGGGGAGAAACCTTCAGTGGGGATCTTTTTGTTTCTCCATCCCCTGGGTATTTTCTTTTTTTGGGAACCTCCTCCTTGGTGGATGATGGATTTCCGACACCAAACTTAGGTGTGATGTCAGGAGGAATTTTATTGATTGTCACCAAAGGAGATTTGAGCTGCAGATTCTGCTGTCCGTCATCAGGGGGTTCTTGAAGGTTTGGATCAATAAGCTCAGTCTACATGCACCTCTCTTCTTCTCCTGTCAATTAGAGCTCTCCAAGTGGCTAGGAATGGCCTTCCTAGAATTATAGAGGTGTTCTTATCTTCTCCCGTGTCAAGAATCACAAAATCTGCTGGGAGGAAGAACTTACCCACTTTGACCAAGATATTCTCCACTAATCCTTATGCAGACTTTATAGATTTGTCTACCATCTGTAATGCTATCTTTGTGGGTTGTGCCTCTTGGATTTGCAACTTCTTCATTACAGACAAGGGCATTAAATTGATGCTTGCTCCTAGATCACATAACGCTTTCTCAAAGGTGGTGCTCCCAATGGTGCATGGAATTTGAAAGCTCCTTGGGTCTGGCATCTTCCTTGGCAAGTTATTCTGAATTATGGCACTGCATTCTTTAGTCAGGATCACCGTCTCATCTCCCTTTAAAGGCTTCTTCTTTGACAATAGCTCATTCATGAACTTAACATAGAGAGGCATTTGCTCTAAAACCTCAGCAAAAGGAATATTGATTTGCAACTTTCTGAAGACTTCCAAGAACTTTGAAAACTACTTGTCCTTGGTCTCCTTTTGAAGTCTCTGAGGATATGGCATTTTAGGCTTGTATTCAGGAGCCTTTGGCAATGTAGGATAAGTGTCAAGAGAGTCTGGGAATGGGTTGTCTGCACGCTTTGGAGGAGTGTGCTCTACTTCTTCCTTCTTCTCCTTTGGAGCTTCTTTTTCAACTGGCTCCTCATTAACTTGTGCTTCCGTACTTGCTACTTGTCCACTTATCAAGGTGATAGCCTTCCATTCCTCTCTTGGATTTGGAATTGTGTTACCAGGAAGGCTATTAGTGGTCCTCTGATCAATTTCATTAACTTTTGTGGCTAATTGACCCACTTGAATCTCCAAGTTCTTGATTGATCCTCTGGTTTCCTGTCTAAAACTTGCCAATATTGCTTCCAAATCATTGTTCTGCTGAGGTTGAGAAGTTACTTGCTGAGATGACTGAAACTGGTGGTTATTAAAATTATTCTGTTGAAAACCACCCTGAGAATTATTATTAAAATTTTGTGGCCTCTGAGGTTGCTCTCTCCACCCAAAATTTGGGTGATTTCTCCACCCTTGATTGTAGGTCTTAGAGTAGAGATCATTATTGGGATTTCCAGAAGCACTCCCCATGTAATTGACCTATTCAGAAGAAGATTGAGCCTAATCATAATTTTCATTTTGCATAAAATTACCTGTTATATCATAAGGGACCTCTTGAGGTGGATTTTGAGTGTTGATAGCTGAAACTTGTATTCCACTCAACTGTTGAGTAAGTAGATTTATTTGCTGAGACATAAGCTTGTTCTGAGCAAGAAGAGCATTAACAGCTTCCACTTCCAACACGCCTCTCTTCTGAGAGGTTTCAGAGTGCAAAGGATTCCTGTTGGAAGAATATAAGTATTAGTTGTTAGCAACTAACTCAATAAGCTCAATAGTCTCCTCTGGTGTCTTCTTTATGTACAAAGAACCACCTGCAGAATTATCTAAGCGCATCTTGGACATTTCATACAAGCCCTCATAAAAGATATCCAGCTGAGTCCATCTAGAGAACATGTCTGGAGGGCATTACCTAGTCAGTGACTTGAATCTCTCTCAAGCTTCATAAAGGGTCTCACCATCTTTCTTTCTGAAAGTCTGAACCTCCACCCTTAGCTTAGTCAGCTTTTAAGGTGGGAAAAATTTAGTCAGAAATCCGGTGACAACCTTATCCCAAGTATCCAGACTCTCCTTGGGTTGAGAATCTAACCATAGCTTTGCGCTATCCCTCATAGCAAATGGGAAGAGCATGAGTTTGTACACCTTAGAATTCACTCCATTGGTCTTCACAGTGTCACAAATCTGCAGAAAATCAGAAATAAACTGATTTGGATCTTCCTGAGGGAGTCCATGATATTGACAATTCTGCTGCACAAGAGTAACTAGTTGTGGCTTCAGTTCAAAATTGTTTGCAGTTATAGGATGCACCACAATACTTTTGCCATAAAAATCTGCATTAGGAGCAGTGTAAGAGCCAAGCACTCTTCTAGGTTGTTCATTCCCAACTGGATTTGCCACATTGGCATTAGCAGCATTATTATGATCCATAGTAGACTCTGCAATCTTGTAAAGTTTTGCTTATTGTAAACGCCGCCTAAAAGTCCTTTTAGGTTCAGGATCAAAGTCTAAAAGAGGTTCCTTGTCTCTGTTCCTGTTCATAAATAGACAGAAGACAAGAAAAGATGAGATTCTCTACGTCAGAGTGCAGAGAATTCCCAGTGAGGTAATATGTGTAAAGAAATAAAATAAAATAACTAAATAAGTAAAGCAAAGGGTTCAAAAATTATAGATAAAAATTAAAGTGAAAATTTCAAATTTTATATAAAAAATGAACAAAAAAATTAAAATAAAAATAACTAGGTAACACCAAACTTAATTTCAGAAATTAAAAAAAAAATAAATACTGTAATATTCAAAAATTAGCTAGGGACAAATATAATTAAATTTGAAACAAAAAAAAAAAAAAGGGGGGGGGGGGAGGGGTTATGAACGAAAAGGAAATAAATAGAGAAAAAAAGAAGATTAAAAATTAATAATACTAAAAAAAATAATTTAAGGAAAAATTATCTAAACTAAGCAATCAAACAACGAGAAGTTGTCAATCACAATCAATCCCCAGCAACGGCGCCAAAAACTTGGTGCGCAATTTATACCCACAAACTAATCGGCAAGTGTACCGGGTCGTACCAAGTAGTACCTCAGGTGAATGAGGGTCGATCCCACGAGGATTGATGGATCAAGCAACAGTGATGGAGTGATTCGCTTAGTCAGACAAACAGAAAATGGTGTTTTGAAAGTTCAATTGCATTAAAGAGTAAGTCAGAGAATCAGAAAAGCAAGTAGTAAACAAGTAGTGAATAATATATGGAGAAACAGTTAAGGCTTCAGAGATATCTATTTTCCGGATTGAATTTTCTTACTAACTATTTTAATCATGCAAGATTTAATTCATGGCAAACTATATGTGACTAAACCCTAATTCCTTAGACCTTTTTAGTCTCCTCTAAAATTCATCAACTACCAATTCCTTGGTCACTTAATTCTAATTAGAGGGTGAAGTTCAATTCTAGTTTATATGCCACAGAAATCCTAATTACCCAAGTATAAGAGGACTATATGTCACGTATCCCGTTAAGTCCAGATAATTAGAAATTTAGGAGAATATATTTTCAAGCTGTTGTTCAAGTAAAGAGCTTTTCCAAGTTATACAAGAACTCAATTAGAAAAAGGGTCATACTTCCGTTCCACCCAAATTCATAAGATAAAGAACGAAAACAATTCTTGAAATATAAATCAGTACATGAATTAAAATAGAAAAATAATAGTATCAATCCACACAATAGACAGAGCTCCTAACCTTAACAATGGAGGTTTAGTTGCTCATGGTTCAGAGAGAAAAACTAGTATTCAGGTAAACTGTAAATTACGGAATGAACTAGAAGAGAGGAGAAGAGAGATTCTTTTCCCTTTTATATCTAATCCTAATTAATGTAAAATATATTTCCTAAAACTAAATAATATCTTTTCCTATTTTTAAATAAAATAAAGTTTAAATCAGAATTAATAGGAGATTGCGTGCTTGCTTCTTGGAGAGTTGGGGACCACTTGATTCCTTAATAATCCACGCCTAACTTAAGAAATCTCAAGTTAGGCGCAGCCTTGGCCGAATTGATGGAGAAGAAGTATGGACTATTATATATCGTTGGAAAGATCTGGAAGTTAGCTTTCCAACGCCACTAAAATCACATCAATTGGACCTCTGTAGCTTGAGTTATTCAAGTTTGAGTGCAGAGAGGTCAAGATTGACAGCATCATTTGCCTTCTTCTCTTTTTCTGCGGAAACTCCATCAAATCTATCCGAATGCTACCTAAAATAAACAGAATTGCACAAGACTCAAAGTAGAATCGATAGTGGCTAAAAGATAATTAATTCTTGATTAAACTCAACAAATTAAATGCAAATTCACTAGGAAAAGGTAGGAAAGATGCTCACGCATAAAAAACATCATAAAAACTAAACCTAATTGCCCCCTTCATTCAGCTTTCATTTGGCCTCATATAGCTTCAGAAATGAGTTGGATTGGGTTCTGGAGGCCCAGAATTCGCCCCCAGCGATTTGCAATTAATAGGCTGACGTAATTCAGGTCACGCGTACGCGTGGGTCACGCGTACGCGTCGTTTGCACAAAATCCATCCACGCGTACATGTGGGTCACGCATACGCGTCTCTCGCAAATCCTTCTTGTGCGTACGCACGTGTGCTGAAACTCCCAAACTTCATTTCTTCATGGTTTCTTCCCTTTTGCATGCTCTTTCTTTCATTTCTACAACCCATACTTGCCTTGGAAACCTGAAATCACTTAAGAAATACATCAAGGCACCAAATGGGATTAAAGTGAATTAAAATGGACTAAATTAAGCACAAAAGAGCATGTTTTCACAATTAAATTCAATTTAGGGAGAAAACACTAAAGCATGCTATTTAGATGAATAAATATGGGCTTATGTGATGAAATCCACTCTAATCAAACCAAAATATATCGGAAAATATGGACTCATAAGCTATCCTTGTTGGTCGTGCCTCTTTAATTTGTAGCTTCTTCATCACAGACAGGTGCATTAAATTAATGCTTGCACTAAGATCACATAGGGCTTTGTCAAAGGTGATACCTAAAATAGTGCATAGAATCTGAAAGCTCCCTGGATCTGGCATCTTCCTTGGTAACTTGCTTTGAATGATTGCATTGCATTCTTTGGTCAGGACCACTGTCTCATCTCCCTTAAATATTTTCTTCTTAGAGAGCAGAAATAGCACCCATTAAAGCTGAAATAGAACTCCCTAAGAGAATGGTTTTCAAATCATTGATCCTTTCCTTGTTAATGCATAAACCCTTTAAAAATTTAGCATATTTAGGAACTTGACAAATTGCATAAAAAAGGGGAATCGTTACCTCAACATTCTTGAAGATGTCCGCCATTTTTGGATCCAACTCCAATTGCTTCTTTGCCTTCTTTGCCAAGGTTAGAAATGGAATTGAGATAGGATCTTCCAAAACATCTTCTTTTCTGGAACCTCTAGCTCTTGCTTGATCTTTCTTTTCCTCAACAACCTCTTGTGCTTCTTCTTCATCTTCTACATCCTCCACCTCCACATTGTCTTCATCTTAAGTAGCCTCCCTCACATTTGAATTCGTGGGACTCCTCTCTTCTAATATAGTGCCGAACCTCAAGGTGATAGCATTGAGGCTACCCTTCGGGTTGGGTAATGGTTAAGACGGAATTGCACTTGAGCTTGAAGGTTGAGAGGGGCTTTGGTTATGGTTGGAGGGTAGAGGTAACCGGGATAAAAGCTCTTGAATGATGGTTCGAAATTCCCTTTGCTGTTAAAGAAGGGTTCGAAGAGTGTCATCCACGGGAGGTTGGCATGAAGAAGAAGAAGGGTAAGTAATTTGTGGAACTTGAGGTTGTGTGAGTTAAGGTACTTAGGCTTGTCTTTGGTGAGGGAGTTGGTATCTCTGGCCTTAATTTTGTTGTTGGGAATTGTTGTTTCACCTTTGATTTGAACCATCTCTCTATCCTTGATTGTAATTATCTCTCCACCCTTAGTTTGAATTATCTTGCCAACCTTGATTTGAGTTATCTTGCCAACCTTGATTACGCTACCCTTGGTTGTAATTATTCCCTTGTTGATAAGGGCCTTGGTTTGAACGGTTGAAGAATGGGTTGGTTGCCGCCAACGTGTTATCCTCTTGGAGTTGTGGGCATTCATTCGTGTAATGAGAATTTTAAGCACACACACTACACACTCTTGGTGGGGATTCTGGTTGGTATTGTTGTTGTAGTGGAGGTTGTTGTTGATTTTGGTGAATTTTTCTTAGAATGGTTGTCATTTTTCTGATGGTTTTGGTGAGGGCAGATTCACTAGGAGACACTTCCGCAATAGCCTTTGGATGGTTGTTCCTTTGCCTCGCATGTTGAGTGGACTCGGCTAGGTCAGAAATGAGTTGCCAAGCTTCTTCTGCCATCCTGAACTTCACAAGAAAACCAATGCTAGAGGCATCTAAGAGAATCTTGTCTTGAGGCTTGAGACCTTGACAAAAGTAGCTAATCAACACCAAGTCATCTATCCTATGATGAGGACAAGAATCAAGGAGCTTCTTGAAGTGCTCCCAATATTCATGGAGTGTTTCCATTTCACCTTGTATGATGCATGATATCTCATTCCTAAATCTATAAGTAACCTTCGACGGAAAGAATTTATCTAAGAACTCTCTCCGGAGTAAATCCCAATTTGTGACAACTTCATCGGGTTGAGTATAGAACCATTATTTTCTTTTTCCCTCAAGAAAAAAAGGGAAAGCAAATGCCCAAATAGCAATCTCATCCGAACCATGTCTCCTAGTGGTTGAGTATTGATAAATCATTATTTTATAGTTTATCTTATGCTCAATTGAGTAGTTTTTATCAACTCTTTACCCACTTATTCATACTATTTGCATGGTTTTACATTTGCCTTCCTAATTATGTGCTTTGTTTGAAAACATGCTTCTTTGGCCTTAAGTTCCCTATGTTTAAATCCTCTCTTATTACCATTAGATGCCTTGATATGTGTGTTAAGTGATTTCAGAGATTATAGGGCAGGAATGGCTCAGAGGATGGAAAGGAAGCATGCAAAAGTGGAAGGAATACAAGAAGTTGGAGAAATTGCTAAGCTGTCCAGCCTGACCTCTTCGCACTCAAACGGCTATAACTTTAGCTACAGAGGTCCAAATGACACGGTTTCAGTTGTGTTGGAAAGCTAACGTCTGAAGCTTTGATTTGATATATAATATGCCATAGTTTCCCTGATGCTAGGTGACGCGACCGCGTGCTCCATGCGGATGCGTCGCAGTGACGAAAAACCAGCGTGGCAGATTTCTTCTCCGGCGATTTCTGGGCTGTTTTTGACCCAGTTTTCAGCCCAGAACACACAGATTAGAGGCTATAAAGTAGGGGAATGCATCCATTCATTAACAAGTTTTCACATTCACAATTTTAGGAGTAGATGTAGTTTTTAGAGAGAGAGGTTCTCTCCTCTCTCTTAGGATTAGGATTTAGGATTTCTCTTAGTTTTAGAAGTGACTCTCAATCCCAGGTTCAATGTTCTTTTTATTTCTTTTCTCAATTTAATTTATGAACTCTTTATGTTTAGATTGATCTTCTATTATTAATGCAATTCGAGGTATTTTCAGATTTAATTTTGCTTTGCTTTATTTATAAATGCTTTTAATTCAATTTAGATATTTTCTCCTTTTGGCTTTGGTTAAATAATTGGTGACTCTTGAGTTATCAAACTCATTGTTGATTGAAAATTGGAATTCTTCAAGAATTAATTTAAGTTCCAATAACTCTAGCTTTTCCCAAGGAAAGACTAGGATCTGAGGAATAAAAATTAATTCATCCACTTAACTTACCTTCATAGTTAGAGGTTAACAAAGTGGGAGAAAAATCCAATTCTCATTAAAATTGATAAGGATAACCAGGATAGGACTTCCAGTTTTAATACCTTGCCAAGAGTTTATTTTATTATTACTATTATTCTTATTGTTCAACATTACTTGCTCCTTCTTTCCAAAACCCCCAATTTACAAGACTCATAACCAATAATAAGAACATACCTCCCTGCAATTCCTTGAGAAGACGACCCGATGTTTAAATACTCGGTTATCAATTTTAAAGGGGTTTGTTACTTGTGACAACCAAAATGTTTGTAAGAAAGGTTGATTGTTTGGTTTAGTAACTATACTTGCAACGAGAGTTTACTATAACCTCTAAACCATCAATCTTCAGTTCTTTCAAAATGGCGCCGTTGCCGGAGAATTGCAAACGTGTGCCTTATTATTGGTTATTGTAAATATTTGCTTTTTTCTTGTTTATTAGTCTTTATTTTTTTTTGTTTTTATTTTTGCTTTTTCGTAAATTAAGAGGTTATTGGTTTTTATTTAATTGTTAAAAAATTTTCAAAAAAAAAAAAATTTTGGTGTTCATCTTGATCTTCAAATTGTTCTTCGTGTTCATCTTGACCTTCAAGTTGTTCTTAGTTGTTTTCTTCATTTTGATCTAAAAAATTTTTAGTTTGGTGTCATTTTATTGTTTTTCTCTTTCCTCATTAAATTCAAAAATTCAAAATTTAAAACTCAAATTTCAAATTTCAAATTTCAATTTTCAAAATTCAAATTAAAAAAAAATTTTAAATTCAAATTTCAAAATTTCAAATTTTTAATTTTCAAAATTCAAAATTAAAAATTTAAAATTCAAATCTCATATTTCAAAATTTAAAATTTCAAAATTTAAATTTCGAAATTTAAATCTTTTTCAAAATCTTATCTTATCTTATTTCAAAAATCAAATTTCAATATTTAAATTTCAAATTTCAAATTTCAAAATTTAATTTTCAAATTTCAAAATTTAATTTTCAAATTTCAAAATTTAAATTTCAATAACCTTTTAATTTCAATTTATTTTTATTTTTGTTTTTAAATTTTTATTTGCTATCATGAGTTCTCACCCCCATCGCTATGAGTCTGGTTATAATTATGTTGCAAGAAGAAAAAATTACAATGAGAACAGGCATCAAGGTTGGAACAATCAAAGATGGGAGGAACCACAAGGATTTGATCAACCCTCTTGGCGACAACCACCTCCAATGGACTATCAACAACCACCATCATATGCCTATGAACCCCTTCCTCAACATGACTTTGGACCACCATACTCACAAGCCCCTTTCCGCCAATCACCTCCATATGACCCTAACCCGTATCCACCATACCAACCACCTTATGAGCCAAATGAACCATACACAGAACCACCACCTTTCCAACACAACTACTCTCATGAACCACCACCTCAATATTCACCATCTCCATATCATTATCAAGATGAACCACCTTCCTATTATGAATGCTCTCTCCCAACCAATGAATCCTCATATCCACCCCAACCTCCAATGGATGACAGACTTCGTGTTATTCTTCAAAAGCAAGAAAGGATGAATAAGAGTGTGCTAAATTTCGCGGCTGCCTTAGGCGAGTTAGTAAATATAATAGCTTCCCAATATCTGAGCACTCAAGGAACTCCCATGGCTACATGTGGAAAATCAAAAGAAGAGCAAAGCATGAAGGAGACACTAGAAACTTTGGTGGACAATGAGAAACATGGCTTTGTATTGGAACAAATGGAGGAAGCCATAATAGTTGCAGAGGAAAAAGTGGTTGAAGACTTAGGAGATGCTGAACCTCCATGGGAAAGTCAGGTTATAAAACCACCTTCCAAGGCGATTGAAATTGATGCTGAGGAGGGTGTACAACCTCCAATGCATATCATGACTAAGGGCTTGGAAGAGGTCGATCAAGAGAGGAGATTAAAGAAGAAGAAGCACAGCCTCCCATGCCCTCGATAAGCAATAAAGAAGAGATTGAATTGGAGAAAAGCTACCAAGAGGAAGAGGTTGAAATTAAAGAAGTTTGCAAAGAGGTGGAAGTTGTCAAAGAGCACAAGGGAGTGGAGCTTGAAATCACCTTGCCGAAGTTATTGGAGACCCCTCCCCCTAAGTTTCCATCATCCTTCACAACATTCAAGTGGGTAAAATTCATATCCCTTAGCTTTCTAATTCCACTTGAATATGGGCTACTGGAGACGGATGGTCAACTTAGAGCTCTTTGTGGCATTAAGAGTAAGAGGAAGATGGTCAGTGGTAAGAATTGTCCTACAAGGTTCATTATGGTTGGAATCTTTAAGTTTAAACGCAATGGTTGGTATAAAGCTCAACTGAATGGGTCTAGGAAGCTGTTTGGATGTCTCAGTGAGAATTCCGACTATTCACCACCCAAGTGGAAAAATGATGATCAACAAGAAGATGGGTGCAAAGTCAAGGTCTGGGACCCCGGAATTCAATCTAGAAATCAGCACTCTTAGGGCCTTGTCACTTGCTTTAACTTACTTGAAGGCTTTCTACGCCTAGTTTGGGACCCCGGAAGTTGTTGGAATTCCAAACACTGGTGGAGATTTTTGGATGAATTCAAGCATAAGCCACCATAACAGGAAGCTCATCAAATGTCTAACTTAAGGACTTTAACTAAAAGTGCTAGGTGGGAGACAACCCACCATGGTATGATCGTTTCTTTTTCAATTTTATTTCATGTTGTTTGCTTTTATTTTATTTTAATTTCATTGAACCTAGAATTATTCATAGCATCTACATTAGCATTGCATACTGCATAATTGCATAAAAAAAACGCACGCGACGCGGCAGCGTCGCTGACGCGTCCGCGTCACTAGTGCGTCGGGAAGAAAAGAATTGAATAGAGAGTCATGCGAGAGCATGGCTAGAGGCGTGCCTTTGGCACAAATTGATCTACGCGACTGCGTCGCTGACGCGTCCGCGTCATGTGAAAAAATGCCTCCCCACGCGTCCGCGTCACCCACGCGGCCGTGTGACCTGGAAATCGACGTAAGAAAGGGTGCACGACCGAAAGTTGTGCGAGAGTGGTGCTGGACTGGTGCTGATCGCATAAGCCTTACCACGTGGACACATGGCTCACGCGTCCGCGTCATATCCCCATGATGGCCACTCACGCGATCGTGTCGACCATGCGACCGCGTCACCCTGGATTTTGGCAAAACTAAGTTTTGAACAGAGAGTTGTGCGAGCGCGAGGCTGCACTCGCGCCAATCGCACAAATCAGGCCACGCGTCTGTGTGCCCCACGCGTCCGCGTCACCTGACCTTATTGCACACCACGCGACCGCGTCACTCACGCGTCCGCGTCGCCTGCGCCGCACAGCTTATCCAGATCAGCCAATTATCTTATCTTTTCTTCCCCAATCCTAATTTCTTCTATCTTTTCTTCTCTCTTCTTTCTTTCGTACTTTATTTCTTTCCCTGCTCATTCTTCTTATCTTTTATTTTTATTTGCATACTTTCATTGCATTTTAATTTTGTATATTTTTATTTTTTTTCTAAATTTATTATTTTACCATTGGTGTTCAAATGTTCTTATTCAACTGTTATATCTTTTCTGGTATTATCTTAGTGCTTATGACTTGTTTTATTCTAATTGGGTAACATTATTTAAATCAATGCTAATCTTTTATGATACTTGTACTTCTCTTGCATTGATATGAACTTATACTATCTTGCATTACCCACATTCCCCTCTCCTTTGTTGCAAATTCTGCACCACTGGTATGCCATGTGCTTCTATTATTTTCTCACGTACATGTTGAAGCTTCCATGTAAATGAGACCTTTATCAATTGGCTTTGACCCACCCATACTTCATTTATTTTTTTATCTTTATTATTGGGTTACCTTTCTTCCCTTTTTCTTTCAGGATGGCCACCAGGAAGAGAACCGGAAGACGTTTACATGGGGAGACAGACAAGTCCATCTGCAAAATCTTCGGAAAAAAGTGCCAGTTGGAATAGCCCATCCACCTGCACATCTCAGCATGCACCGAGGACGGTGCAATCTTTAAGTGTGGGGAGGTCGATACCGATCTCCATGGGTTAGTTACTCTTCTATCTCAACACCAATGGTTTATTTTTCTTGTTAGTTGTTGCATTTGCATATTTGATTGCATGTTTATTTGATTTTATGCATTTAGTTACTACTTGGTTGAAGTAATATTTTCTTTTTCAAGAAATTTTTATAGTATTTCACTAATTTAAATTGGAAAATTTTTGTGTTAAATTGTTTGAAGTTGTATCTGGAACATGGTTTTTGAGCCAAAGAACACACAACCTGTGAGATTTGAGCTTATTCATATGGTTACATTATTTAACCATAAATATTTTATTCTTGTGTGTTTACTTCTCTATAATTGTGATCTTTACTTTGTTTCAGTCTATATGTCCAATATTTAGTGTATTTACATGTTTGCATATGATTGAGGCCATTATTTGATTTTAGCTCACTTATCCCAAATAAACCTACCCTTTACATCACCATTGTTAGCCACCTTGAGCTTTTTAATCCCCATTTGTTCTATATTTTACCACATCACTAGCCTTAAGCGGAAAACAAATTAATTATCCCAATTGAATCTTTGGTTAGCTTAAGATAGTGTGTTAATTAAGTGTGGAGAAACTGTGGGAACATGGGTTAATAAGGGAATGTGTTATATTTTTAATTTGATAAAATATTTGGAATTTAGGTACCTACTCATGTGAGACTAGAAAAATTAAAAATCCATGTGCATTGATAAGTTATGTTTATTTTTCTATTTTTAAAACCAAAAAAAAAAAGAAAAAGAATAAGAAAAGAAAAAGAGCAAATTAAATAAGGGGACAAAATTACCCCAATGTTAAGTTAATGAAAAAAAAATCAATGCATGTGTGATAAAATTAAAGAAAAGTTGATACATGAGCATGTGATACAAAAGTAAAAATTTTGGGTAGCTAGGCATGAATTAGAATTATATAGAGTATATGTTAGGTAAAAGCTTAGGTTAATTAAAGATTCAATTTATAGCTCACTTAGCCATATATATACCCTCACCCTTACCTTAGCCCCATTACAACCTTAAAAAGATCTCATGATGTTTGCATTGGTACATTAAATATTTGTTGATTGAATAGATGAAGAACAAAGTTTAGAAAGCATGATTAGAGAAGAGTAGAGTGATTGACCCTAGACACTTGAGAGTTAGAGTGATATACACTACCAGTAAGGGTTCAGTGCTCAATTCTATGTTCTCTACTTTCATGAGCTATCTTCTTACAAGTTTACTTGTCTTTTATTGTATAATTTGAATTAGTGAAATCTGATTCATGTTTTGGAGAACTCATTTATTTTTAACCAAGTAGGTAGAAACATTTTGCACGTAGTTGCATTCATATAGATAGGTTGCATTGCATTGCATGAGTTTCACATGTTCCTACTCATTTATTTTATCTCATTTCCTCTTCATCTTTTAGCTTCTCTTGAGTTTAGCATGAGGACATGCTAATGTTTAAGTGTGGGGAGGTTGATAAACCACTATTTTATGGTTTATCTTGTGCTCAATTGAGTGGTTTTTATCAACTCTTTACCCACTTATTCATACTATTTGCATGGTTTTACATTTTCCTTCCTAATTATGTGCTTTGATTGAAAACATGCTTCTTTGGCCTTAAGTTCCCTATGTTTAAATCCTCTCTTATTACCATTAGATGCCTTGATATGTGTGTTAAGTGATTTCAGAGATTACAGGGCAGGAATGGCTCAGAGGATAGAAAGGAAGCATGCAAAAGTGGAAGGAATACAAGAAGTTGGAGAAATTGCTAAGCTGTCCAGCCTGACCTCTTCGCACTCAAACGGCGATAACTTTAGCTACAGAGGTCCAAATGACGCGGTTTCAGTTGCGTTGGAAAGCTAACGTCTGGGAATTTGATTTGATATATAATATACCATAGTTTCCCTGACGCTAGGCAACGCGACCGTGTACTCCATGCGGACGCGTCGTAGTGACAAAAAACCAGCGTGGCAGATTTCTTCTCCGGCGATTTCTGGGCTGTTTTTGACCCAGTTTTCAGCCCAGAACACACAGATTAGAGGCTATAAAGTAGGGGAATGCATCCATTCATTAACAAGCTTTCATATTCACAATTTTAGGAGTAGATGTAGTTTTTAGAGAGAGAGGTTCTCTCCTCTCTCTTAGGATTAGGATTTAGGATTTCTCTTAGTTTTAGGAGTGACTCTCAATCCCAGGTTCAATGTTCTTTTTATTTCTTTTCTCAATTTAATTTATGAACTCTTTATGTTTAGATTGATCTTCTATTATTAATGCAATTCGAGGTATTTTCAGATTTAATTTTGCTTTGCTTTATTTATAAATGCTTTTAATTCAATTTAGATATTTTCCCCTTTTAGCTTTGGTTAAATAATTGGTGACTCTTGAGTTATCAAACTCATTGTTGATTGAAAATTGGAATTCTTCAAGAATTAATTTAAGTTCCAATAACTCTAACTTTTTTCCAGGAAAGACTAGGATCTGAGGAATAAAAATTAATTCATCCACTTAACTTACCTTCATAGTTAGAGGTTAACAAAGTGGGAGAAAAATCCAATTCTCATTACAATTGATAAGGATAACCAGGATAGGACTTTCAGTTTTAATACCTTGCCAAGAGTTTATTTTATTATTACTATTATTCTTATTGTTCAACATTACTTGCTCCTTCTTTCCAAAACCCCTAATTTACAAGACTCATAACCAATAATAAGAACATACCTCCCTGCAATTCTTTGAGAAGACGACCCGAGGTTTAAATACTCGGTTATCAATTTTAAAGGGGTTTGTTACTTGTGACAACCAAAACGTTTGTGAGAAAGGTTGATTGTTTGGTTTAGTAACTATACTTGCAACGAGAGTTTACTATAACCTCTAAACCATCAATCTTCAGTTCTTTCAAGTATACCACTTGAAAATCCTTAAGATGCTTGATAGGTCTTGAGCAGACAGGTCATGAAACTTGGGAAGCAAATTGATCAAACCGTTCTTCAACTCAAAGTTAGCATCCAAGTCGGGGTAGCGGAGTTGTAGTGGTTGAAGAGTGAAATCTAGTGCACCCGCCTCCTTGAGAGTAACTATCCTTGGAGCGGCCATGGTCTCAGTACCTAATTCAGTGGAAGCAACGTCAATAAAGTCAACAAAAGAATTAATGGTTCCTCCTTCAAATGACACCTCAAATTCAACTTCGGAAAAGGTTGGTGATTCGGCGGAAGCCGCATCACTAACCCCAAAGGTCAACCGATGCCGAACTTGCCTAATATGTAACAAAGTTTTTTCAATTTCGGGATCAAATGGGGATAAGCACGGATCCGGCAACGAACGCGTCATTCAATAGAAGAAACATAAAGTTCATGATAACAAAATATACTAAAGTAAGGTAACTACCAATTACTACTAAATATAAATCCTAACTAAGAACCAAACCAAAAAATGATCAAGAAAAGAGCAACTATTCACATATGAACATATTAACACCAACCAATAATATGGAACACATATGCAATTCCCCAGCAACGGCTCCAAAAACTTCATGTGGGATAAATGCCGGCTTAGAAATGTGCAAAGGATTTTTCAAGTCAATGTCGCAAGTTTAGCCTAAACAGACAAATGATCCCAAATCAACATCTAGAAGAATGTCAGAATAATCAAATCAATTACCGAGAATGAAATTCCGGGTCGTTTTCCCTAGGAATTGCAATAAGATGCACATCATTGGTTAGGAATTTTTTAGGGGTTTTTGAGTTTAGTGTGAAAAAAAGTAAAGTGACTAGAATTTAAAGGCAATGAACAACTAACAACTAAATTAAAGCAAATAAAGTTATCAATCAAACAATTAATTAACTAACAAGCATGCAATAAAAGATAGCAATAATAATGGCATATAACTAAATTCAAGGCATCAAGCTAAGAGAGCTAAAGAATCAAAGTTAACAAGAGAAATGACAATCAATCAATATAAGAGACCTTATCTAGGGGTGAGAATCAGAATTCCTATCCTCATTGTCTTCCTCAAGTGTGATGGTAAATGCTTATTACTCTCACTTAGTTATCCTCTAACAATTGAAGAAAATTCAAGTGAGTATAATTAATTCTAGTCCACAAGTCCTAGTCAATTTCTAGTGAAAGACTAGATATAGTGGAGTTCAAGCTAACTAGCAACCTTTAATTACCAATCAATACTTGATTTTTACAATTCAAGAGTCTCTAATTAGTCAACCCCAAAGCCAAAAATGAAAATCTACTCTATAATCATAAGTGACATTTTCTCAAACACTTGGTGAGCAATAACAAAAGACATCATAAAATTGAGAAAGCAATCCAAATTAAAGCTACTCACTATCAATAATAAAAAATAACAAATCAAATAACACAAGTGAAACATGAAAAACCTCAATGCATTACTAGAAATTAAATCCAACAAGATCCAAAATCATAACCCAAAATAACTAAAATTGCAAGAGTGCTAAGTAAAATTAGAGAAGAGAAACTACAATGATAGTAATAAAAACTGAAATTGATAAAGGTCTAATCCATGGATTGAAGTAAAAGTAAACAAAGAACACTAAAATCTAGAGAGAAGGAGGAGTCTCTCTTTCTAAAACTCAAAACTATGTAAAATCTAACTAATGGAATGTTGTGTCCAAGCTTCCTTCACCCCTCAGCCTCTAATCTTCGAATTAGGCTTGAATCTGGGCCAAAAAGAGCTCAAAAATCACCCCCAGTGTCTTTCCATTAATGAGACACGTGAAAGCATTCCCGCGTATATGGCAATGTAGTCCGTGTACGTGAACGAAGGGGGCAAACGGAACATGCGTATGCAGCATCAAGGATGTGTACGCATGTCAGCAGAAATCCAAAATCTTCATTTCTTCAAGATTTCCTACTCTTGCTTGCCTCCTTTTCCATTTCTTCCAATTTATCCTTGATTCTAAAATATAAAATCACTTAACAGACATATCAAGGCATCGAATGGAATTTGAGGGAATTAAATTTAGCATTTTTAGAGTCTAAAAAGCATGTTTTTACAATTAAGTACAATTTGGAAGGACATCAAAAAGGTATGTTATTTGAGTGAATAAATGTGAGTTTGTGTGATGAAATCCATTCAATTCAAGCCAAAATTTATCATCAAATATGGATTCATCATAGTTGCTCCTCTTTAAGCATCATCCATGCAGAACATAGTGATTTTCAACTCAAGGCATCCACCACCACGTTCGCTTTTCCCGGATGGTAACTCAGCTCAAAGTCGTAGTCCTTCAGTAACTCCATCCACCTCCTCTGCTGCATATTAAGCTCCTTCTAATCAAAAAGATATTTCAAACTTTTATAATCAGAGAAACTTGGAACTTAACCCTATAGAGGTAATGCCTTCACACATTCAGCGCAAACACAACTACAGCAAGTTCTAGGTCGTGCGTCAGGTAATTAACTTCATGAGGTCTCAACTGTCGTGAAGCATACGCCACCACACACCCTAGACCCTTCAATGAAGCATTGCAATACACCTCAAATGGTTTATTCAGTTCGGGTAACACGAGCACAGGCGCTATAGTCAACTTTTGCTTCAAGCTTGAAAGCTTTCTTCTCATTCAGACGTCCAGACAAACAGCACATCTTTGCAGGTTAACTTTGTCATTGGCAAAGCTAATTATGAGAAGCCTTTGATGAACCTCCGATAATAACCAGCTAAACCTAGAAAAATCCTTATCTCAGTTACTGATGTCGGTCACCCCCAATCCGCTACTGCTTCTACCTTAGAGGGATCTACAGCTATCCCTTATTTGCTTACTACATGGCCTAGAAACTTCACGTCGTCTTTCCAGAACTCACATTTTGATATTTTTGCATAGAGTTTCCTTTCCTTCAAGATCTATAACATAGTTCGTGTAACACCTTAACTTTTAGAACCTCATGATCGTACTAAAAGTCCGAGCGCTACTTACCTCTAAACCTTTTTATTATATACTAACTTTATTTAATATTGATCTTTCGCGAATACGAACTGCAACTTTAATTAAGAAAACAAATATTCCAAAACAATAAATGACGAGGGGAAAATAAAATCTAAGAACTTAACTCGTAAACTCAATCTTCTATGCTCTTGTAGCTCCGCACTAAACCTTCACACCTATAGCTGAAAGGGGGTGGAAATAGGGGGTAAGAACTAGGGAGTTCTTAGTAGGGTCGGGGTAGTTAGTTAAGTTCGTTATCTAAATTTGAAACTCATATTTTCCTTATAAAAATTTCAAGCAAATTGACATTTCATATATTTCACCACTTACTAAGAAACCATTTTAACCAAAGCCTACCGTTGGTCCTTCCAATCACAGCATTTGGCTCAAATAAAATCAACTCGGCTTACGGTCCAATTCAACACGAATCACCATCAAAACTCAATCACAAAACAGAATCAATCATAGGCACAAACCATGCAAGACAAACATAAATCAGAGAGCAATTACAGAACATAGAATCCAATCACAAGCACACACAAGTATGGTGCATGTCTAGTCCTATATAGGCCATGAGCTCATGTGTTGGTTTGTTGTCCGTTTCCCGACACTGGTCATGAGATAAGCATTTCGTTCCGCCGTCTTTATCTCAGCCAACGTTCCCTCCATGAGCGTCACGCATCGCCGTCCTCATGGGGGAACCTTCCTTCCGGTCTCCAGTGAGCGTTACGTATCGCCGTCCTCACTGAGTCGTCCTTATAGTATCAAGTGAGCGTTACGTATCGCCGTCCCCATTAGAGACTTAGCACTAAGGCCCAAACAACACTCAATTTCTTTTCAATCTTTACTCTCTACTCTGCTGTGGTAGAGATGCATTTAATTAGTACCTTCTTTTCTATCGTTTAATTAGGCCTCTTTAGTACTGTTGGATGATTCCTTCAATCCATTCAGACTCTGAGAAATCATATTGACTTGCTGAGTCAATATTTTATTCTTAGCCAATATGGCATTCAGAGTATCAATTTCAAGAACTCCCTTCTTCATAGGCGTCCCATTATTCACAAGATTTCTTTTAGAAGTGTGCATGAACTGGTTATTTGCAACCATGTCAATGAGTTCTTGAGCTTCTGCAGGCGTTTTCTTTAGGTGAATGGATCCACCTACAGAATGGTCCAGTGACATCTTTGATAATTCAGACAGACCATCATAGAATATATCCAGGATGGTCCATTCTGAAAGCATGTCAGAAGGACACTTTTTGGTCAGTTCCTTGTATCTTTCCCAAGCTTCATAGAGGGATTCACCTTCCTTTTGTCTGAAGATTTGAACATCCACTCTAAGCTTGCTAAGCTTTTGAGGAGGAAAGAACTTGGCTAAGAAAGTCGTGACCATCTTATCCCAAGAGTTCAGGCTGTCTTTGGGTTGAGAGTCCAACCATATTCTAGCTCTGTCTCTTATAGTAAACGGGAAGAGCATAAGCCTATAGACCTCGGGATCAACCCCATTGGTCTTAACAGTATCACAGATCTGCAAGAATTCAGTTAAGAATTGAAATGGATCTTCGGATAGAAGTCCATAAAACTTGCAATTCTGTTGTATCAGAGAAACTAGTTGAGGTTTCAGCTCAAAATTGTTTGCTCCAATGGCAGGGATTGAGATGCTTCTTCCATGTAAATTGGAATTAGGTGCAGTAAAGTCACCAAGTATCTTCCTTGCATTGTTATTATTTTCAGCCATGTCTCCTTCTTTTTCGAAATTTTCAGTCAGATTTTCTCCAGAGAGTTGTGCTTTAGCTTCCCTTAGCTTCCTCTTCAGAGTCCTTTCAGGTTCAGGATCAGCTTCAACAAGAATGTTCTTATCCTCGTTCCTGCTCATATGACAAAGAAGGAAATAACAAAGAAAGTATAGAATCCTCTATGACACAGTATAGAGATTCCTTTATGTGAGTAGAAGAAGAAAAGAAATTCGAACACAGAAAGAGGGAGAGGGTTCGAATTTTTAAGAAGAAGAGAAGTGTTAGTAGAGAAATAAATAATTAGAAGGAGATGAGAGAGGGAATTTTTGAAAATAATTGAAAAGAAAAGAAAAATATTTTTGTTTTTAATTTAAAATTAAAATTAAAATTTGAAAATTTTTAAAAAAATGAAATTAAATTAAAAGTTAAAACAATTAGTTAATTAAAAAGGAATTTTGAAAAAGAGGGAAGGGATTTTCGAAAATTCGAAAGAGAGAGTTAGATAGATAGTTTTGAAAAAGATATGATTGAAATAGTAAACTTTTAAAATCAAACGAAAAGTCAAGTAGTGAAAAAGATTTGAAAATCAATTTTTGAAAAGATAAGAAGTTAGAAAAGAAGTTAGAAAAGATTTTGAAAATTAAAGTTGATTACTTGACTAACAAGAAACAAAAAGATATGATTTTGAAATTTAAAGATTGAACCTTTCTTAATAGGCAAGTAACAACTTGAAAAATTTTTTGAATCAATCACATTAATTATTAGTAAAGATTTTGAAATTATGAAACAAAATAAGAAAAAGATTTTGAAAATTAATTTGAAATTTTCGAAAATATGAAAGAAAAATTGAAAAAGATTTGATTTTTGAAAAAGATTTGAAAAAGATAGAATTTTTTAATTGAAAATTTGATTTGACTCATAAGAAACAACTAAATTTTAAAAATTTTTGAAAAAGTCAACTCAAATTTTCGAATTTGATGAGAAGAAAAAGGGAAAGATATTTTTTTTATTTTTGAATTTTTAATGATGAAAGAGAAAAACATCAAAAAAAGACATAATGCATGAAAATTTTGGATCAAAACAAATGATGCATGCAAGAACACTATGAATGTCAAGATGAACACCAAGAACACTTTAAATGTCAAGATGAACACCAAGAACTTATTTTTGAAAATTTTGAAGAAAAGAAAAACATGCAAGACATCAAACTTAGAAATTTTCAAACTTTAGACACTAATAATTCAAAAATGCATATGGAAAACAAGAAAAGACGCAAAACAAGAAATTTTAAAGATCAAACAAGAAGACTTACCAAGAACAACTTGAAGATCATGAAGAACACCATGCATGAGTTTTTCAAAAATTTTCAAGAAAAATTAAAAAGATGCAATTGACACCAAACTTAAAAATTGACACTAGACTCAAACAAGAAACATCAAATTTTTGGTTTTATGATTTTATAAATTTTTTGGATTTTTTTTTCGAAAATTATTTTGAAAAGGAAAATAAGGATTTCAGAATTTTTAATGAGAATTCCAGGAATCTTGCAATGTTAGTCTAAAGCTCCAGTCCAGGAATTAGACATGGCTTACTAGCCAGCCAAGCTTTCAGTGAAAGCTCCGGTCTAAAATACTAGACATGGCCAATGGCCAGCCAAGCTTCAGCAGATATTGATACCTCCCATGTATACAACAACTATGTGTGCAACTGCCAAATAGGTGAAGATCAACAAGCTCTTGTGATGATAAATTGAAACCCCGGTCCAAAAGATTAGACATGGCTTACAGCCAGCCATGATTTAACAGATCATCATGAAACACTAGAATTCATTCTTAACAATTCTGAATAAAAATGTATTTTTGAAAATAATTTTTTTTCGAAAATAAGAATAATAAAAATAAAAAGGTTAAAATTAAAATAAAATTACCTGATCTGAGCAACCAGATGAACCGTCAGTTGTCCAAACTCGAACAATCCCCGGCAACGGTACCAAAAACTTGGTGCATGAAATTGTGATCATCAATGGTGCCAACAACTTGGTACGCACAATTGTAATCTCAACTCTTTATCACAACTTCACACAACTAACCACCAAGTGCACTGGGTCGTCCAAGTAATAAACCTTACGTGAGTAAGGGTCGATCCCACGGAGATTGTCGGCTTGAAGCAATCTATGGTCACCTTGTAAATCTCAGTCAGGCGGATTCAAATGGTTATGGAGATTTGATAAATAAAAGATACTAGATATCCAAGAGATACCCATTCAATCTAAGGTAGAACGGAAGTGGTTGTCAGGCACGCGTTCATAAGTTGGGAATGATGATGATTGTCACGATCATCACATTCACATTGAAGTGCGAATGAATATCTTAAAAGCGGAATAAGTTTGTATTGAATAGAAAAACAGTAGTACTTTGCATTAATTCATGAGGAACAGCAGAGCTCCACACCTTAATCTATGGTGTGTAGAAACTCTACCATTGAAAATACATAAGTGATGAAGGTCCAAGCATGGCCGAGAGGCCAGCCCCCAAACGTGATCTAAAGATAAAACTAAAGATGTAAATACAATAGTAAAAAGTCCTATTTATGCTAAACTAGTTACTAGGGTTTACAGAGATAAGTAAATGATGCAGAAATCTACTTCCGGGGCCCACTTGGTGTGTGCTTGGGCTGAGCATTGAGCTTTACACGTGTAGAGGCTTCTCTTGGAGTTGAACGCCAGTTTGTAACCTGTTTCTGGCGTTTAACTCCACTTTGCAACCTGTTTCTGGCGTTTAACTCCAGAATGCAACATGGAACTGGCGTTGAACGCCAGTTTGCATCATCTAAACTTGAAAAAAGTATGGACTATTATATATTGCTGGAAAGCCCTGGATGTCTACTTTCTAACGCAATTGCGAGCACACCATTTGGAGTTCTGTAGCTCGAGAAATTCCACTTTGAGTGCAGGAAGGTCAGAATCCAACAGCATCTGCAGTCCTTCTTCAACCTCTGAATCTAATTTTTGCTCAAGTCCCTCAATTTCAGCCAGAAAATACTTGAAATTAAAGAAAAACACACAAACTCATCGTAAAGTCCAGAAATGTAATTTTTAATTAAAAACTAATAAAAATATACTAAAAAATAACTAAATCATACTAAAAACTATGTAAAAACAATGCCAAAAAGCGTATAAATTATCCGCTCATCAAGCCACTACAGCGGGAACTCATAGGGCATGTCGGGGTTAAACTGTGGATTGTCAATCAGGTGACTGAAGGGATGATCACGCAGAATGTATGATGCGTGAGCATCTTTCCTATCTTTTTCTAGTGAATTTGCATATAATTTGTTAAGTTTAATCAAGAATTATTTATCTTTTAGCCACTATGGATGCTACTTTGAGCCTTGTGCAATTCTGTTTATTTTAGGTAGCATTCGGCTGGATTTGATGGAGTTTCTGCAGCACAAGAATTAAAGGAGATGACAGCGAGGAGCGACGCGTGCGCGTACATGACGCGTGCGCGTGATTTAGAGCTTTCTGGTGCACGAAATCACAATGACACTTTTGCAATCCCGCACAACTAACTAGCAAGTGCACTGGGTCGTCCAAGTAATACCTTACATGAGTAAGGGTCGATCCCACGGAGATTGTCGGCTTGAAGCAAGTTATGGTTATCTTGTAATTCTTAGTTAGGATATCAGTAATGATTCTTAGTTTTAATTGTAAAAAGTAAATGAACATGAAATAAATACTTGTTATGCAGTAATGGAGAACAGGTTGAGGTTTTGGAGATGCTCTGTCTTCTGAACCTCTACTTTTCTACTGTCTTCTTCTACACGCACGCAAGGCTCCTTCCATGGCAAGCTGTATGTTGGTGGATCACTATTGTCAATGGCTACCATCCATCCTATCAGTGAAAATGGTCCAAATGCGCTGTCACTGCATGGCTAATCTTCTGTCGGTTCTCACTCATGTTGGAATAGGATCCATCGATCCTTTTGCGTCTGTCACTACACCCAACACTCGTGAGTTTGAAGCTCGTCACAATCATCCCATCCCAGATCCTACTCGGAATACCACAGACAAGGTTTAGACTTTCTGGATCTCAGGAATGGCCGCCAATAATTTAGCCTATACCGCGAAGACTTTGATCTCACGGATTCGAATGCTCTGTTGTTAGGAGATGCAATCAAACACGTGAACCGGGAATCAAAGAGATACACACTCAATCTAAGGTAGAACGGAAGGGGTTGTCACGCACGCGTTCATAGGTTGAGAATGGTGATGAGTGTCACGGATCATCACATTCATCATGGTTAAGTACGAGCGAGTATCTTAGAACAGAAACAAGCGTGATTGAATAGAAAACAGAAGTAATTGCATTAATCCATCGAGACACAGTAGAGCTCCTCACCCCCAACCATGGAGTTTAGAGACTCATGCCGTAGAGGATACAAAATTCAGATGTGAAATGTCATGAGGTATAAAATAAATCTCTAAAAGTAGTTTTTATACTAAACTAGTAGCTAGGATTACAGAAAATAAGTAACTAAGTGCAGATAGTGCAGAAATCCACTTCCGGGGCCCACTTGGTGTGTGCTTGGACTGAGCATTGAGCTTTACACGTGTAGAGACTTCTCTTGGAGTTAAACGCCAGGTTGCAACCTGTTTCTGGCGTTTAACTCTGGTTTGCAACCTGTTTCTGGCGTTTAACTTCAGAATAGGGCAGGAAGTTGGCGTTTGAACGCCAGTTTGCGTCGTCAAAACTCGGAAAAAGTATGGACTATTATATATTGATGGAAAGCCCTGGATGTCTAATTTTCAACTCAATTGAGAGCGCGCCAATTGGGTTTCTAAAGCTCCAGAAAATCCACTTCGAGTACAGGAGGGTCAGAATCCAACAGCATCTGCAGTCCTTTTTCAGCCTCTGAATCAGATATTTGCTCAGGTCCCTCAATTTCAGCCATAAAATACCTGAAATCACAGAAATATAGTAAAGACTAACTAAATCATACTAAAAACTACCTAAAAACAATGCCAAAAAGCGTATAAATTATCCGCTCATCACAACACCAAACTTAAATTGTTGCTTGTCCCCAAGCAACTGAAAATCAAATAGGATAAAAAGAAGAGAATATACTATAAATTCCGAAATATCAATGAAACTTAGCTCCAATTAGATGAGCGGGACTGGTAGCTTTTTGCCTCTGAACAGTTTTGGCATCTCACTTTATCCTTTGATGTTCAGAATGATTGGCATCTATAGGAACTCAGAATTCAGATAGTGTTATTGATTCTCCTAGTTTAGTATGTTGATTCTTGAACACAGCTACTTTATGAGTCTTGGCCGTGGCCCTAAGCACTTTGTTTTCCAGTATTACCACCAGATACATAAATGCCACAAACACATAACTAGGTGAACCTTTTCAGATTGTGACTTAGCTTTGCTAAAGTCCCCAATTAGAGGTGTCCAGAGTTCTTAAGCACACTCTTTTTTTGCTTTGGATCACGACTTTAACCGCTCAGTCTCAAGCTTTTCACTTGACACCTTCACGCCACAAGCACATGGTTAGGGACAGCTTGGTTTAGCCGCTTAGGCCATGATTTTATTCCTTTTGGCCCTCCTATCCAATGATGCTCAAAGCCTTGGCTCCTTTTTACCTTTGCCTTTTGGTTTAAAGGGTTACTGGCTTTTTTCTCTTGCCTTTTGGTTTAAAGAGCTTTTGGTTTTTTCTGCTTGCTTTTTCTTCTTCTCTATTTTCTTTTCTTTTTTTTTTTTGAAAACTTTATTATTCACTGCTTTTTCTTGCTTCAAGAATCAATTTTATAATTTTTCAGATTATCAATAACATTTCTCTTTTTCATCATTCTTTCAAAAGCCAACAAATTTAACATTCATAAACAACAAATTCAAAAATATGCACTGTTCAAGCATTCATTCAGAAAACAAAAAGTATTGTCACCACATCAATATAATTAAACTAATTTCAAGGATGAATTCGAAATCATGTACTTCTTGTTCTTTTGTTTTTAGAACATTTTCCATTTAAGAGAGGTGATGGATTCATAAGACACTCATAGCTTTAAGGCATAGACACTAGACACTAATGATCATGTAATAAGACACAAACATAAATAAAAATAGAGCATAGAGAACGAAAAATAGAAGAATAAGAACAAGGAGATTAAGGAACGGGTCCACCTTAGTGAGGGTGGCGTCTTCTTCCTCTTGAAGAAACAATGGTGTGCTTGAGCTCCTCTATGTCTCTTCCTTTCCTTTGTTGCTCCTCCCTTATGCTCTTGTTGAGGTCCATGAATGGGCTCTCTTGTTTGCTCCATCCTCTTTCTAGTGATGGGTTTTTAAGATGAATCTCTCTATCTCCCATGACTCAGAGGTGGAAGCAATTGTCTTCCCTTTCTTCTTTCTAGAGGTTTCTCTGGCCTTTGGTGTCATTAGTGATCATGGAAAAACAAAAAAAGCAACGCTTTTTCCACACCAAACTTAAAATGTTTGCTCGTCCTCGAGCAAAAGAAAGAAGAAAGGAGGAGAAAAAGAGGTGTGGTAGGCGGGGGTCCTGTGGGGTCCACAGATCCAGAGGGGTCAAGGACTTAGCATCCTTGCTCTATTTAGGCGTGCAAAACGCCCTTATAGTGTAATCCTGGCGTTTAACGCCAGACTGCTGCTTGTTTCTGGCGTTAAACGCCAGCTTTTCTCCCTTTCTTGGCGTTAAACGCCAACTTGATGCTCTGTTCTGGCGTTAAACGCCAACTTGGTGCCTATTTCTGGCGTTAAACGCCAGCTTGATGCTTCTTTCTGGCGTTTAACGCCAGTCTGATGCTTCTTACTGGCGTTTAAACGCCAGTAAGCTCTTCCTCCAGGGTGAGCTGTTTTTAATGCTGTTTTTGATTTTTTAGTTGTTTTTGTGACTTCACATGATCATCAACCTTGCTAATGGCTGGGTTGCCTCCCAGCAAGCGCTTCTTTATTGTCTTTAGCTAGACCTTACTGAGCTTTTAATCTAGTCTCAGCCTTGAGCATTCTTGCTCAACATTGCCTTCAAGATAATGCTTGACTCTCTGTCCATTAATACTGAACTTCTTATTAGAATCAATTTCTTGAAGCTCCACATAGCTATATGGTGACACACTTGTAATCACATATGGTCCTCTCCACCGGGATTTCAGTTTCTCGGGGAATAATCTGAGCCTAGAGTTAAACAGAAGAACCTTTTGTCCTGGTTCAAAGACTCTGGATGACAGTTTCTTATCATGCCACCTTTTTGCTTTCTCCTTGTAAATTTTTGCATTTTCGAAAGCATTGAGTCTGAATTCCTCTAGCTCATTTAACTGGAGTAATCTCTTCTCTCCGGCTAACTTAGCATCTAAGTTTAAGAATCTGGTTGCCCAGTAGGCCTTATGCTCCAGTTCCACGGGAAGATGACAGGCCTTGCCATACACAAGCTGGTATGGAGAGGTTCCTATAGGTGTCTTGAATGCTGTTCTATATGCCCACAGGGCATCATCCAAGCTTTTTGCCTAATCTCTTCTACGGACAATCACAGTCCGTTCCAGGATTCTTTTTAGTTCACTATTAGAGATTTCAGCCTGCCCATTTGTCTGTGAATGATATGAAGTTGCTACCTTGTGGCTAATTCCATATCGGACCATAGCAGAGTAAAGCTGTTTATTGCAGAAATGAGTGCCCCCATCACTGATTAGTACTCTAGGGACACCAAACCTGCTGAAGATATGTTTCTGGAGGAACTTCAGCACTGTTTTAGTATCATTAGTGGGTGTTGCAATGGCCTCCACCCATTTGGATACATAGTCAACTGCCACCAGAATATAAGTGTTTGAGTATGATGGTGGGAAAGGCCCCATGAAGTCAATACCCCATACGTCAAATAACTCAATCTTTAAGATTCCTTGCTGAGGCATGGCGTAACCATGAGGTAGGTTACCAGCTCTCTGGCAACTATCATAGTTACGTACAAACTCTCAAGAGTCTTTATAGAGAGTAGGCCAGTAGAAGCCACATTGGAGGACTTTTGTGGCTGTTCGCTCACCTCCGAAATGTCCTCCATATTGTGATCCATGACAATGCCATAGGATTTTCTATGCTTCTTCTCTAGGCACACACCTACGTATTATTCTGTCTGCACATCTCTTAAAGAGATATGGTTCATCCCACAAGTAGTACTTTGCATCAGTAATTAATTTTTTTGTTTGCTGCCTGCTATACTCCTTGGGTATGAATCTTACCGAGTTTGCAATGTCTGCAGACCACGGTACTTCCTGAATGGCAAAGAGTTGCTCATCCAGAAAAGTTTCAGAGATTTCAGTAGAGGGGAGGGACGCCCCTTCTACTAGTTCTATTCGGGACAGATGATCAGCCACTTGGTTCTCTGTCCCTTTTCTATTTCTTATTTCTATATCGAACTCTTGCAGAAGCAACACCCATCTTATGAGCCTGGGTTTTGAATCCTGCTTTGTGAGTAGATATTTAAGAGCAGCATGGTCAGTGTACACAATCACTTTTGATCCTACTAAGTATGATCTAAACTTGTCAATGGCATAAACTACTACAAGCAGCTCTTTTTCTGTGGTTGTGTAATTTTCCTGTGCGTCATTTAGAACACGGCTGGCATAGCAAATGACGTGCAGAAGCTTGTTATGCATCTGTCCTAGTACTGTACCAATAGCATGGTCACTGGCATCACACATCAATTCGAATGGCAATGTCCAGTCTGGTGCAGATATGACAGGCGCTGTGACCAGCTTAGCTTTCAGGGTTTCAAACGCCTGGAGACACTCTTTATCAAAGATAAATGGCATGTCAGTAGCTAGCAGATTGCTCAGAGGCTTTGTAATTTTTGAAAAATCCTTTATAAACCTCCTATAGAATCCTGCATGCCCCAGAAAGCTTCTGATTGCCTTAACATTGGTAGGTGGTGGTAATTTTTCAATTACCTCTATCTTAGCTTGATCCACCTCTATTCCCTTGTTCAAAAGTTTGTGCCCAAGGACAATTCCTTCAGTCACCATAAAGTGACATTTTTCCCAGTTTAAAACTAGGTTAGTCTCTTGGCATCTTTTCAGAACAAGTGCTAAATGATCAAGGCAGGAGCTGAATGAGTCTCCAAATACTGAAAAGTCATCCATGAAGACTTCCAGAAATTTCTCTACCATATCAGAGAAGATAGAGAGCATGCACCTCTGAAAGGTTGCAGGTGCATTGCACAGACCAAAAGGCATCCTTCTGTAGGCAAACACTCCAGAAGGACATGTGAATGCT